>NW_021703778.1:45687147-45697147 GCF_005190385.1 Monodon monoceros
CACACACACACACACACACACACACACACACACACACACACACACACCTGACGATAAAAGACCCAACATACTGCTGATTTAACAACTAAATAACCAGCTACATACACCTATTTTGTATCATCAAGTAGTGTGCATTCTTGAAGTGATAATGGAACTAAATTTGGAGAGAACAGGCCCGTAAGTTTCAGTTTATTTGTTTCACAATCACAGCCTCAAACTGAAGGGAAAATTACGCTGCAGTTTGATAAATAAAGCCCTATACATTCACCAACAAAATGCAAAATGAAAACTTCTAGAACTTCAAATAATCAAGGATCTTAGATTAATTCCATCAGTGGTGGAGAGTTTTTTTGTTGCTGGGAATTTGCTGGAGAATTTAGTATGAAAGCGCTCTAACTAGTGTCTGATTATATCAGTGTCTCCATTTCCTTTTAGAACACACATCTGCTGTTGTGGGGGAATTTTCGGAGGGGAGAGTGTGGTTGTGGTTATTATGGAAATACGACAACACCAAATATTTTAAAGCAGATGAGAAGAAACCCGCAGTCAGTTGGCTCACAAATGTTGTAGGCTTCCCACTTCCAGGCACAAAGCAAGTAACGGGAACAGCAGCATTCCTGGTGGCCTCTGTTTTATCTGTTTCAAACACTGGACTGCTCTTGTTATTTAACTGAGTGGAGATTGTTTCCCCCCTTTATTCCCTCTCTCTCTTTCTTAATTGTTGTTACTCTGTTTTGCCTGAAAGCTGCAGTATCTCACTGTTCATTATTCCCGGTTCAGTCAAATCCTGTCCAAAATTAACTCATTGTGTGCTGAAGTTATGCTCTAGCTCTGTTTCTTTCTACACAAAGCACACAAAATGGACCTTGCCATCGCTCTTAAAAAGTTAGCAGATCCTATAGAAATGACTCTTTTAAATGGCTCAGTGCTGATTTTACTGGCCTGTGTTTAATATTTAAATTTTCTAACATTTAATATTTAAATGTTTCCAATTATTGACAAATTGTTCTCAATTTCTGAAGTCCCATCACACTTTAATCTGCTCTCTCACCTACAGACCGAGTTCTACAGAATCCGTTTTAGATTTAGTTTCCCCTTTTCTATTTTCTTTTCAACTTTTTAAAAGAGCCTTCTGAGACTCCAAACTCAAGCAGTAAGACAGAAGAAAAAAAAAAAAGTCAACATCAATGAGGCAGGGGAACTAGATTCTTCGATGAGCATCAGATTCCAGAGTACTCAACCTGAATTAAGTGCAGCCATCAGAAGAACCATAGAAATGGGAAAGTTGCTGTTATAAATTAATGATTATTTGCCGTGCATGTTAGAGTGGCTGTTTGTTCCACATTTTATTGTGATGTTTTATTCTTATTCACTGCAACAGTAATTGAGTCTTAAACATGATAAAGTATCTTAAAGCTGCATTGGTATCTGAGCTGCCTACAAAAGGTTTTTAACTCTAGTTAAAGAAGGTTAATCAAAGCTAATGAATCTGTTTTATCCAATGCCACGAGTGTATCCAAAAAATATGCAGGAGGTGACTAAAATCCAGATTGTTCAGCTGGAAATGCAAATACATTTTCAGCGAGTTTGCAAGTATCTTTGATGGGCCTGGGTGTATGGCCTGTACCTGCAAGCGCAGTACTTATCTTTCTGCCGCTCACTCTTATGCCACGAAAAAAAATATATGAGCCATATGAAAAGACAGGGGAGGAAATGCAATCCCACATACAGCTATCTGTGTGAGAATATCAAGAGACTGTTGCATTCAGAAGTTCAGAATAGCTCTGCTCTTTATGAAAGAATATGAGAAGCCCCTAATAAGGCTAATTCATTAGAACAAGCGTTTGTTATTAAAACACAGCACGCAGGACCACAGGCATCCAAGCCAGACAGTGTGGCAATTAAAGTTGCCTCCCTGCAAAACTCGGGCTGCCCACCAACTCTCACCCACGAGTTCTGTTTTATTTTCTTCTTAAAAATGACATTGAAGAATGCAAGTTCATAATCTGTCAGACAGCAGAAGACCAATCAGTCTCTGGCCACGACACCGTTGTGTCCCCTTTCAGTAAGAATGTTCTAAAAATTCAAATTGTCTGCCTGTGTCGTTTTGCAAGGCTGGGGAATCCACTTTGCTGTCTTGAACACTGCCTTGTTGCATTGGAAAAAACTCACAGCGAGAGATCATCCTCCAAATATCTAAATTCACAGTGGTGGAGAGTTTTTCATCTTAATCCCAGCATTTACGGAAAGCACACACACCCTCTTGGTCTGGAGTGACACCTTTTCCCCCTTGGCTGCTGGCGGTGCTTTGGAATGAGATTCATAGCGACAGAGGGCTGTTGCTGGTGTGGAGAAGCCCCCTTCCAACGAGACAGAAAGGAGGGGTGGGAACACCATTGTGGCTTTTTCTCCTGCTCTCTTTTTAAACCTAAATAATATTTGTACTTTGGGGGAAAGGTGTGAAAGTGGGATGGACCTAGGAAGCAAGGCAGGACCCAAAAAGCCAGGGACGGGAAAAGAAAAGCCCGAGGACTGAATCTATCTTGGGTCCAAGGAAGGCCTCCATCACAGGTTTCAAAAGCATATTTTTTCAGTTTCACTAGCCACAGCCCCCTTGATGAAACCTAGTTGCGAAATTCAGTGCCTGTTAGGCCTCAGCTAATTAGAAAAAATGGGCTTTTTTTTTTTCCTTTTCCTTTCTTTCTTTAGCACCTTTTCTTTCAAGCATTTAGTCTCAGGAGGGGGATCCAGGCTCTTGGCCGGGCTGTTTTGAAAACACGCCTTTGAATGCCTCTCCCTAATTCACGCCTTTTGTTTTTCAGCTTTTGTGTTTGCCAGTTTGACCATATAACGTTATACATCTGGTGTATAGCTTGTTGGGGGCTTTTTTCTCCCAGGGATCCTATGCATTCCCTATAGGATCCTCCAGGGCTTCAATTTGAGCGATCTTGTAACAGAAAGGGGTAAAGGAGCTCAAGAAGGCTGGGGGGAAGCAGAGAGAGAAATGAGTGAAACCTAAAAAAAAAAAAAAAGTTGAAAAGAATTCTTTTGCTCTGGTCTTTTCTTCTCACTGTTGCGACTGGACCCTGAGTCAGCCGGCGACAAGGCCTCGGTGGGAAAATTGACGGGGCCACAGAATAGATAACTCATTGGAATTCTGGCAACATATTCGTAAATAAAACAAAAGTGGAGAGGCAGGCTGGGGGAGGGCGTGTGTTTCTGGGGAAGCTCAGGGCTGTGCGGGGCTGGAAGGACCCTTCCAGGGCCAGCTCCCTGACTCGCCTCTTGCAGGGGACATCTAAGATGGTCAAAGGAAAGGAATTTGGACTGTGTTGCCCAGGCTTGTTTAGCAGAGCTCTTGCAGCTGGAGATGTTTATTATTGCAGCTATGAGGGTGCTCTTGCAAACACACTTTCCAAGCCCTAGAGAGCTGAAATAATCCGCCTTGTTTCTTCAGAGAAGCAGGCAAGTTCTGTGCCTCGGAAGGGGTTTCTTTTAAGATAGGAACATACCTGTGAATGACTTTTTTTTTCCTCTTGCTCCTCAAGGAGAGATGCCCCCCAGATTCAGTTTGCATTTATCTTTTCCAGACACACCTTTGAAAAAACAGCTTGGATGGGCTTTCTGGGAATGGTGGTATTTGTGCATGTTTCCTGATGGTAAAGTCTCCCAGTCTTCTAGCTGCTTTTGCTATTAATGCACATGATGAGTAATCTTCTGGCCAAGATCTTACCTCAGTTTCCCCATCTGCCAAATGGACATAGCAAAGCACCAAAGTCAGAATTCTTAGTTTTCTTATACTTTGAGTTCTTTTTAGAATGGGTTTGTTTCATATGTATGAAATTTCAGATATCATATGTGAAATTAACCCATTATAAAACTCATTATAAATAAATATATTGTGCCTTGATTTGGGGTAAATAAAACCTAGAATAAATAGGAAGACAATATGTTTGTAGCTGGTGTTTAAAGCTAATACCAGCAGCCTTCTCTTTTCTTTACTGCTGAACAATTTCAAAAGCAATACTAGGCATGAAAGCAAAACAAACTCATCTCAGTGCAAAGCTTATGAGTTATTTGTGTTTCTCTGAATTTAACAAGGGGGTAGGTGGGCAGGGAATTTGTTTTAAATATAGAAATGTGGAAAATACAACACAGTCCGCAGAATACCTTGGAAGGTTCTGCAGCTCACGGTGCAGAGTTTATTAGAGATGTGATGTAACTTGTGAATGTAGTTTTCAAAAATAGTTAAGGAATATACTGTGAAAGATCTTATTAAGAAATACAATTTTTTGGCTTATATATTTGTAATTCAGTTTACCAGCTGATTAATCCCTTGATAAGAGTTTCTTCAGCTGGAAATCTGTATCCCTGTCTGTCCTTAATCAATCTCGTCACCTAACCAATAACGCAGATCCAAGGGTAAGCACAATTGAATTAGAGAAGGTTTGGAAGGAAATAGTGAGATCTTTTTTAAAAAATATATTTTTAACTAAGACACTTCACTGTTCCAATCAGACACATAATTATAAAATAGGCTAACTTTCAAAAATCTGTTTTTTTCCTAAACATCAATCAGACTGGTAGAAAAAGCCTGCTATTCAACATTGAGATATACTGTAATTTCCTTGGAAAAGTAACTTACCTAAAGGAACTATTTTACTTAACAGCAAAAGACTGTTTACTCTGAGTTCCCTGCAAGGTTGTTGTCAGTTTTTTTTGTTTTTGTTTAAAATGGTTTCAGAACAGGGAGAAGAAAGACCATCCTCAGCTGAAACAAACACAAAACAAAAGAAAACATGGACTTTAAAATTCTTCAATGAATTCCTTAGCTTCAAAATGTAAAACTGTCCCAGCAAGAATGTCACAAAGTGTAAGCACAGAAGGATCTGTATTTTACTGAAAACATTCTCTCCATAACATCCAAAGAATACACAAAGAATGAGCTGCTCTTATTTATATGACAATGTCTGTATTTATTATATTTTCAAATACGCTCAACAATTCGATACCATTTTCTAAAAGATTTCTTAGTCAGAGTGAGACTCCTAACCCACCCACCTTCTCTTTTAGCCCACAAGTCTAGATGTGAAGAAAAATGTCCTTTATGTTTCTGTGAAGACTGGCATTATTTCTAATAAAGTGGGAGTTTAGAATTAGAGGTAAACCTGGTGGCAGGTCGTCCACCAGCAGCAGCAAAGTAAAAATGACAAATAGCAGTTCCCCACTTAAGAAAATAACATTCTGTTGATTGACCAACACTCTTTAAATTTTAGCTCTTAACAACTCTTACAGAAACAGGAGCTGCCAATAACAAACTTGATTTCCAACGTCCCCAAGGTAATAATAATCCACTAATTTGACTATATCCCAGCTGGCCCTCTATAACAATTTCTATCTGGTTTTTGAAGCAGGGAAGCCTTATCTTTCTTTGGGAAAACACACACACACACACACACACACACACACACACACACACACACACAGAGGGAGGTTGGGCTGTGAAGTTAAGGAGTGTGGAGAGAAAACACATGGAAATTTAATGTGAAAGTTTCTTGTTGCAATAAAGCTGTTAGGTTTGGCATGAAGACTGTTATCAGATGGTTCCTTTGACATTACTTGAGCCTTTCAGTAAGTAAGACAAGCCTGAAGGATTAGGTTGTCAACTTCAGCCTGTCATCTTTGGGGAGGAAAAAAATAGTTTCTTTTTTCTTTTTCCTTTCTCTTTTCTTTCTTTTTTTTTTTCTTTGTTTTGTTTTGTTTTTTGGTTGCATCTTCCTTCACCAGCTTTGGGGACTGCAGGAGAGGTAGTTAAGGTGTAGAAAACAACTTCAGGCTCACACTGATCGCAAATGTCCTGCTTTTAAAGACAAGTGAGCCAGCCAAGATGTAAGGCTAATCACCCTGGGCAAGTATGAATTTATCTAAAGAGGATTTCATGTGGAACCCCCGGAGCCGGCCGCCAAACGGATGACTGCACACTTTAAGAAAGTTAGTGGGCCTTCTCCCAATCAACTGTCAGGCCACATAAAAGGTCTGGAACGCGCTGACTTAAGCAAACGATATTTAGCCATCTAAGGAGACCAGAAGGCCCAAGATTTTGCTTTGTTGGAGCTGACAGGAAATATTGATACGTATCAAGTAACACTCCTGATGTAAAAGGGAAGAGGGGATTCCTTTCGGCACTATCTCTATTTACAAAACTGTCTTGTGCTTTGGAAACAAGGTGGGGGCAGGGGAGACGCCAAACCAACACTTCACTTGGGACTTTTCCAGCTTTCCAGGGACTGCAGTTTAGTGAAAATAGGAATCGAGCTAAATTTGCCTCTTTTTAAAACCAAAGGGATTGGAATTGGAATTTGCAAACTCTCTGAATGTCTAGCTGACAGGTGGACTTTACCCATCACCTCAAATCTATCCCTTTAGTTTATTAATTTATATAACTGCCATGGCTTATGTTTTGGTGTGTTAATATGCCAGAGTATCTTTGAAATATCTGGCTATCAAACCTAAAAAGCAAATGCTCTGAACAGGTCCTAGGAATTGAAGTTCTATTTTTGTGAGAAATAATGCTCACATTCTAATGATTCACCACTTTCAGTGTTTTAACCACTTGAGGGGGAAATCACAATGTCCTGTATTGGCAAAGCCTGATGGGAACTTTGAGCTTTTACCATAGAAAAAAGGTTGGGTTGGAGGGTTTCATTTAAAAGGGGAAAAAAAACACCCTATTTTATCAGAAGACTCTAAATGTTCTCCATCAGTGACGTCGTACCTGAGGTGATATCCTTAAAGATGCTGGAGGTGGCAGTGTTAATGAAATACCCATTGGCATTAAACAGCATTTCTAGAATCCTGATTGTAGTACTAGAAAGGAAAGTGAAATTTGTAACAGCACAATAAACAAGGGAAACTGCAGAAAAGAACCTGCTTGTTCTGTGAGGAAGATCGCTTCCAGTTAAACAAAGGAATTTAGGGTCGTCTGCTTTTCATGAAAATCACATACATATGGCTTTTGAAATTTGTCACTGAAGACGGTTTTGCTCTAAGGTAAAATTCACCACTTTATAGCTGTTCAGCTGCAACTCTCTGGCTTTTTTTTTTCTCTTTTGGCCTGCAGCCCAATATGAATGTATGATCACTAGCACAATAGTTAAACATCTGAGTCTTTTTGAAGTGCCTTCAATATTACAATGATGTGATGGTTGATTGCCCAGCCGTCAGTTTAGAAAAGAACTCCATTTCGCCCCCTAGTGGTAGAGATTAAAGTTTAATGACTGCTTCATAATACAGAAAGCCTTTTTTCCCGTTTCCCATATTTTAAGAACACAGTGTAGTGCGGGAAGTACTAATGAGTTTCTTCATGATCAGTAAAATGTATATTTTCACAGGAAAACTATACCGAATGAACTGTTTTGCAAGCCAAGGGATCATTCCATATACCTTTCATGCATTTTGCTGGGCTTTGCTGAATAATATACACTGCCACTATAAACTGCGATTGTTCCCACTACAGCAACCCTCCTGGAAAAATTCTGGAACTTCTTAATGGAAGCTTTTAACCAAGAAGTGTATGCTATTGCCAAAATAATTGGGAGAAAAGAAAGCATTGCGTATTGTCAGGTATTGTGGAAGTTTACCTTTCTTTTCAGATGGCTATTTTTGTACAAAAGGTAACCAAAACAGTTCTCACTAATGACAGCACTGGTTACTCCACAGGTCACACTTCCTTAGGGTTCAAGTTCATAAAGAAAGCCATGTACACCCAACGTAAAAAGGGTTTGTGATGTTGACGAGATATTTGATATGGGAAACGTTGATCATGTCCAGCTCTTTTGGAGCTGACAACAAAGTGGAAGGGATTTGTTTGGGTTTTTATCCTGTCCTGGCTTTGTTTTGCTTATTTGTTTTTTTATCTTTCATGTAGGGTTCATATCCTGCATGCAGGCGAGCATATGAAAACACATGAAATCAAGGACCTGTAATAGAAGGACCATTGAATGAGAGTGTATGTTTAGGTCTTGCACAAGTGAAAGCTCACATTGGAGAAAGATGGAGAAGGCTCAGGAGGGGGCGGAGGGGTCCAAGGAGAGTGGACGGGGCAGCTGGACCGTGTGTAATGTGTCAGTTTGCATCTGTGCCACCATTGTGCTGCTGATGTTGGAATGCAGGGAAGGCGCTAGTTTATTGAATAAGGAGCCATGTAAATTCCAGCTGTCAACATGTGATCACTCCTTTGGACAAAGAGAGAGATTTTCTCCTTACCCATATTTGATTTCTAGTCACAGCTACACATTTTTCCTGAGCCCTTTTGCCACCAGGCTGTAACTGGGTAGCCTTTGGTTACCCTTCTTTTTTCAGACTGGTTCTGCAGGTTTAGTATCTGGTTTGTAAAGGTGTAATGGACTGCAATTCAAATGACATGAAGTCAGGATTTTTTCAGGAAATAATGCTAGCTCTATAGTCATATCAAGTAATCACTAGTATTTTTGAAGGAGCAGACTGGCTATTGTTTTATTTATTTCACTTTGATGGGCAAACACTTTCCTCAAAAAGAATAGTCCAAAACAAAAATTAATATACTCGATGGCTTTTCTTATTGCAAAGCATGTCAACTGGGTTATAACCATGTCAATTTAATTCCTTTCTTTAAAAATGGCTCTGGGGAACCACGTGATCCACACGGGACCAGAGAGGCACTCACTGCTCATCACTTCTTGTTGCTATCTAGCTCCCCACCCTCTCCATGTGGTTTGAAAGAGGCTGATGACATTTCTGAGATATGGAGTGGGGTTCTGGGAAGCTCTACAAACTGGAAGGGAAGGAGGAAGAGGAGGAGAGGAGAAAAGCATTCTCTGAGTAAGACCAACTCCAAAGCAGCTTTAGTCTCATGGGAGTTTAATTAGAGAAAGCAAATTTCAGCCCTGTTCACACAGGCAAAAATTATTCATACTAGGAGATCTCAGATGCCAATTTTTTTTTTTTTTTATAATAAGAAGTCTAGAACATTTTGTGGTGTGTTAGGATTGCAGCCTTTCTTTCTCCTCATTGCAGAATTTCATCTCTAAAAACAACCCAAAATGTTACTGCTCTGCTGGTGTCACTGATGTGACTGTTCCTAGAACTCTGGCTGAAGGCAGCAAATAGGATTTTGATGACTTCTTTTCTTAATGTCCATTACATATGTACAGATTATATATGTATTTCACTTTAAGGCATTCAACCTATTTCAGTGATTTCCACGGGGATACTTTCTAGAAATGTATGGTTAAACATACAGGTGAAATAGAGAAATTGCTGGGGGGAGGGTTGCCTAGACAAATTATTTGGATCTAACAAAATCATAATCTTCCTGAACTCCCATTAACTTGTTACCAAAGAAAATCAACTGCAATTTAGAAATGCTTGGGTGACACTTGGCTATATTGATTTTTTTTTAATTGAAGTATAGTGGATTTACAATGTTGTGTTAGTTTCAGGTGTACAGCAAAGTGATTCAGTTATACGTGAGTGTGTGTATGTGTGTGTGTTTGTGTATTCTTTTTCAGTTTTTTTCCCTTTAGGTTATTCCTAACTATAGAGTATAGTTCCCTGTGCTATACAGTAGGTCCTTGTTGGTTATCTATTTTATATATAGTAGTGTGTATATGTCTATCCCAATCTCCTAATTATACCCCCCACTTTCCCCTTTGGTAACCATAAGTTTGTTTCCTATGTCTGTGGGTCTATTTCTGTTTTGTAAATAAGTTTATTTACCGTTTTTTTAGATTCTACACATAAGTTATATCATATGGTATTTGTCTCTGTCTGGCTTACTTCACTTATTATGATAATCTGTAGGTCTATATTGATTTTAAAAGATGTAAAGGGTGGCCTCATTTTGAAGTCATTCATTGGTTTGGTTTTTTTTGTTGTTGTTGTTGTTGTTTGCGGTACGCGGGCCACTCACTGTTGTGGCCTCTCCCGTTGTGGAGCACAGGCTCCGGATGTGCAGGCTCAG
>NW_021703778.1:45702147-45774940 GCF_005190385.1 Monodon monoceros
AATTCTATCAATTTAGTTTTTTTTCTAAAAAAAAAAGAAAAGAAAACCAAACAGCAGCAAGTAAGTGAGTTAACAAATTTAAAACACATATTTCAAAGTATAAAATGTTCCCTGGAATATTTCTAACAAGTAAATTGAAATCTACACTTTGTATTATGCTGAGTTATGTCTGATCAGATTTACAAGGACAATGGGACTGAGCCATCTTGGACAGAATTTCCATTTCCTCCATAGTATGTGCAGATTGTTGGGAGGGACATAGGAGGTGATCTGAAGAAGGAGTAAATAGTGGCTACAGTCCAACAATTTAGAAGAAATTGCAAACATTTTTCTCCCCAAGACTTAACTGAGATACAAATTTTCCAGAGGATGTGTGAGAGGTAAATTTGGGAGTGCTCCTAATTTTTGCCCTGTGTCTTATATTAAAAAGTATTGAATAAGTTCTCAGGTAGAGCTCATTATTAAGAATCATGAGGAAAACTGATGTCATATGAAATAATCAGAGGAATAGATAATGGGTAAGCAGAAATTCTCTTTGACCTCTGGTCTAACCTTGAAGGGAAATGTGGATTAGAAAAAGCAAAGCTGGAACTCAGCATGACACAGCCATACAGGCCATGGGGCATAGACCATGGAAAAACAGGGGGATGTATGAACAGGAGGAAGGTGAGATGGAAACAGAAACTGTAGGAAATGATGCATTGGACTGCTGAGGACAACTTCCTACTGGCATACCATCCGCATTCTTAACACTTCACCTCCATTGTCTGTTTACTCATTTTTTGGTTTATTTGTTTCTTATATTTAAGATGAACAGCTTGAGAAAGGGCTGCCACTTCAGAAGTCACATTATGCAAAAAGGAAGAAGATATAATGTAGGAAGGATCCACTTTGCAAAATGAAATCTTTGGTTAATTTAGAATTGGTTTATTTCTGTTTTCCTCCCTCTGATATCAAGTAATATACTACCTCCCTGTCCTCATTTCAAATGTGCTTATTTGTAAAACCACGATCTCCTGAATAGTTGTTTGCCAAGATCTGTCTTATGTTTCGCAGAACACAAGTCTATTGAATGGGAAAATCCTCAAGCTTTGTTTCAAAGATATATACTGCCTTGAAATGTAGCATTTCGTACTTGACAAAAATGCAACAAAACTTATCCAGAAAAATACTTTTCTGAAACTTTGAGTGTCTGGCTAAAGTTTCAGAAATAAATGTGGCCAGTTTCAAACATTACTGGGGCAGCAGCAGATTCATCTGGTTCTTTTCATCAGGGCTAAGTGTTCTGGTGAGGTGTGTGTAGTATGTGAATTGGTCAGGGTCCAATTGGGACCCAGTTTTTCTCAGGTCATCTCCCTCTTGTTTATGTTTCCTGTGACAGCAGTAACTGGAAGTGATCACAAAACAGTAGGATATTTATTTCCTGGTTTTAGCTGACTAAGGAGCATCTGAGAGATACTTGTAACTTTTGTGTGCTTGCTCAGACAGTGGAGTTTCTCTCTCCATTCTGGGAGTTAAAATCAATCAAAACTATTTCCTCAACTGGTCCCATACTTAAGCAAAACAAATAAAATAAACCAGGGCTTTTATTCAGTAAACTGGGGTACCTAATAACTATTATATTATTTAGTTTTATTAAAAGTAGCAGATTATTAAATGATATGACTTCTTTATGTAGCAAAGATAAACTCCCTTCCAAATCCTGCCAAGAGTAATTTTTTAACTGGGGTAAAATGGGAAAGGAGAGAAGAAAAACATCGCCAAAAATATGTGTTATATATGAAAATCAGTAGATAAATAAAATACCATCTTGAGAGTAGAAATAACAATAATAATAATGGCAAATCAGAAACGGATAGTACTAATTTTCCCTCCCTTTTCGCCACCTTACAGGATATCCCGTCTCGCTGCAGAAACAAAACACGGAAATGAATCAGTCGATAAAGGATTTTCTCCCATTAACGATGTTGGTGATTTTGTCCCATGAAGCGGAAGTGTACCATTAAGATGGATGTTCAAACTCTGTAGAGATCACAGTAGCTCCCCCAGCCCTGCAGCTGGATGCAAACTTTTGTATGTGTGATAAAGAATGTCAAGCTAAAGGTAAATGCATTTTACATAATTATGATAATAAATCACCACCTAGACTGACCTAAATGTTTAATTTTTTCTAACATTGATAGTCACTGTCTTTTGACTGCAGCCATCACTGACTACTTTTGTTTTTCCTACTAAATCTCATAAAACTGACCTCTGTAGAAGCCTGAGTAACTTTTCTTTAAGGGGACAGGGATGGAGAATAAAGCAATAATTGTGAGAATGTGGAACCACAAGAGAGAATGAGGTCATTTTAATCAGGAGAAATTCAGCAGTCATTCAAAAATTGTTATTGTGATATTTTTCATTTAAAAGAGATATAAATTCCTCTTAAACAACTTATATTTTTCAAAAGTTAATATCAAAATTTAATTAATTTGATTATGGTGGTTAAAATGGATATGTATATCAAAATATGGAGTAGGCTACCTTAAATATATGCAACTTTAACTTGTCAATTATAATTTTTAAAAAGCTGAAAATTAAATTAATTTAAATTAAACATCAGGCATAAAAAAAATAGAAAAAAGGAAAAGAAAATGAGAGAGGAGTGAAAAGTCCCTTCCATTCCCAAGGTTTGTATGACCTAGAAATGAACTTGTCCTAAGAATCTGGTTTAAGACATATATTAAAAGTTTTAGAAGGACTTAGACTTTCAAATTTCCCAAAAAGGTAAACTTTGTGTCACAAATACTATCACCATGTTGGGATCAAATTGGAGGATTCGATGAAATTAAATATTTAAAGCAGGAGGTGAAGTCAGATTTATGTAATGCTAATTTCAGGCAGTTTTCAAAGTTAATGCTTGTCCACATTTGCATGGCCAGCTCTCCTCACCCCAGGACCACGTGGTCAGCTCTGGCCTGCTTGCCACTGGCATCAACCACTTCTGTGGTATGCTGGCTACAGTTCAACAGTGAAGCATGCATATTCTCTACTGAGCATTTAGGGAGCCTGCAGGCAGTGAAGTATGATGTAAATGGAAAAAACAGAAAAAAGTATAACCTTAAAACTCACCATCATAAGCCATCTAGGTGTCCTGCTCACTGTTCCAATGTGGGGACTCACACAGGCCACCCAAACTGCTGACATCCTTCCTTGACCCTTTCAAAGCAATTGTGAGCCTAATGATTGGGTTTTGGAACTGAACTTTACAGGAATTGGTTCCAATCCTGGGTGGTGCTGAGAAAACTCAAGTCTCACCAGAATTTGGCTGAGACCACCAGATGCGTTTCATGTGAGGGCCTTTTCCCATAATCTGACCAGAATGGTTTATAAATGTTCTGGGGATCAAAAAGCAGGTCCCAAAGGCTGAGAAAGGGCCATGCCCTGCTCAGCTAGGAGACCACACAGCCGTCCTCTCTCCTCTCTGAGTATTTATAGTTAGAAAACCGTACCACCCTTCTCCTTCGGAAGCTGAGGGTGAAAGTGGAAAAAGCCAGAAACACAAATTGCATCCTACAGCTGAGAAAGCCTCTCTCTTGGAAAAGCTAGAAAATAAATAAATAAAGGGGGAAATCCAAATGGGATTGCTCTTCAAACACACAAATGATCTTATGTTAACAGTTGGGATTAAACAGCTGTCTCATGGTTATGTGATCATAACAGATGCTGTGTGCAAACGTTTCCTGCTAGCTTTGTTTTGGTTATTGCTGTTTGTGCAGTTCAGTGGGCTGAATTCAGCTTAAGGGATACAGGTTTTTATTATCCTTCTGTGCTGCCCAGGCAGCTTCATCATCTCTTTAAGAGGAAAGGGGGTGAGTGTGAGGGATAGAGGGAGAGGAAATGGAGGGTAGGCACTCCGATGTCACATTGGGAATGATGTCATATTGATGAAAAATTCCAACACACTGGTTTACGACCACTTTGCCATTAAAGCGGTCCCTAGTTCAATTGTGTGTGTGTGTGTGTGTGTGTGTGTGTGTGTGTGTGTGTAGGCTGTCCCTGAGTCTAGTGCAGTTTATGCAGCTGGATTTATAGAACATAGAGAAAGATTTCTTTGATGACTAACAGATTATAATATTGTAATGCTCCCTGTTTTGTCTCTCTTCCTCCCATGCCCTCCAGATGTAAAAGGTACTAGCCAATTTTGATTTTTCCTAGAATTTTTATTTCATCTTAGGAATGGGGATTACCCTATCTATGTCAGCCAAATGACATGGTGAACTGTGACTGTTTTGGGAAGTTCAAATCTGGAAGCCATTTTGGCCTGAATTATATGACTTGTTTGAATCAAAATATCCTCTTGGCTCAAATGCTTCAGAGAGATGCTGTGATTCATAACACTTTGCCTACCAACAGATTTTCTTTCTACTTATATTTTCCAAACTTTTAAAAAATATGATGTAAATGGCAGAAATAATGTTTCTGGGTTCTCAAAGCACCTGGCTGCCATGAGGAGGCGGTAAAGAGAACAACATGGGCCCTATTTAGCAGGTTTGGCGTGGGCTCTGCCTGCTCGTCCACACCCCCGGGACCTCAATTCTCATCTATAAAAGGCCGATTTTCATACGTGTAGGCATGCATTCACTGGCCAGTAGCTCATCTGCACTTTTTGACATTTTGAATGGGGGAAGGGGCAAGCAGATTCCATGGCTTAGCACCTTGTGTTATGAATCATACCTTTGAGTAGGATGTCCTACCATGGTGAAGCCTCTCCCCTCTGACATCTCTACTGAAGAGGAGGTTTTAATAATATACAAACATTTATGGGACCAAACTTAAATCGCCATCTTATTCTCACTCTAAAATGATATTTAGGGCTTCCCTGGTGGCGCAGTGGTTGAGAGTCTGCCTGCCGATGCAGGGGACACTGGTTCGTGCCCCGGTCTGGGAAGATCCCACATGCCGCAGAGCGGCTGGGCCCGTGAGCCATGGCCGCTGAGCCTGCACGTCCGGAGCCTGTGCTCCGCAACGGGAGGGGCCACAACAGTGAGAGGCCCGCGTACTGAAAAAAAAAAAAAAAAAAAAAAAAAGATATTTAATGGTGACTCTTCAGGGCTTACCAGCTCACAGAATGAAATTAGCCTTTCTCTGGAAAGTTGCCAAAGCAGTCACATTTCTAGAATGTTTTAAATCAATTTGAAGGCAACTTCATATACATTCAACTCTTGATCCTATAATGCTTGAACAGGTCCTGGAGGTATTTTCCTAATTTTACAGAAAAGCAAGTCAACGTTCATCCTATAAGGCGAGTAACATACCTAAGTTGTCCAAGTTTATACAAGTAGTAAGGGGTGGAGCCCATACTGGTACACACATTGGGAATTTATGGCCACATGATACAGGGACTGAGGATAGTATTTGCCCAGGGACCTCTGTTGTTGTCTTTGTCTTTTTTATCTGGTGGATGGTGGGAGGGTGCTGCACTACATCAGCCTGCCTCTATTGCCTCTAAATTGTTCAGGCAAACATCAGCCCTCTTCTTCCAGACATTCTAGGTGCTCTGGAAATACTGGAGAGTTTGTTTTCTATGTGCCCAGGAGGTCTGCATGTCAGCTCCCTTTATGGAATAAAGCCTGCGGCAACCTCAAAACAAAAGGTCCTTCCAAAGAAGATACACAAATGGCCAATCAGTACATGCAAAGATACTCAACATCCCTAATCACTAGGGAAAAGAAAATCAAACCTACAAGAGGATACTAACTCACACCCATTAAGATGGCTAACATACTTTTAAAAAATACAGAAAATGACGAGAGTTGACAAGGATGTGGAGTAATTGGAACCCTTGAGCACCCTTGATAGGGATGTAAAATGGCAGAGCCACAGTGGAAAACATTATGGCAGTTCCTCAAAAAATTAAAAATAAAATTGTCACATGATCTAGTAATTCCATTTCTAGGAATATACTCAAGAAAACTGAAAACAAGGTCTTAATGAGATATTTGTACACTGATGTTCATGGCAGTATTATTCACAATAGCTAAAATGTGGAAGCAACACAAGTGTCCATCAATGCATACATGAAAGGATAAATAGAATGTGGTATTTACATATAATGGAATATTATTCAGCCTTAAAAAAGAAGGGGTTTCTGACACATGCTACATCATGGATGAACTTTGAGGACATTATGCTAAGTGAAATAAGCCAGTCACAGAAGACATATACTGTATGATTCCATTTATATTATGTACTTAGAGTAGTCAAACTGATGGAAACAGACAGTAGAATGGAGGTTGCCAGGAGCAGGGAAAGGCGGGAAGGGGGAGTTAGTGTTTAATGGGTACAGAGTTTCAGTTTGGGAAGATGAAAATGTTCTGGAGATGGATGGTGGTGATGATTGCACAACATTATTAATGTACATAATACCATTGAACTGAATTCTGTACTTAAAATTTCATATTATATGTAGTTTACCACAATAAAAAAATAAGAACAAAACAAAGCAAAACAAATGTTCCACTACAGTCACCTAAGACCTGAAAGTTTAAGTCTCTACAAACTGCTTCCCCTGCCATTGTGCCCCTACTCCTTCTCCACTGTAAGTCTGAACTTAACACATACTTAGCTTTGCAGTATGATGGAGTATCCAGATACTATAGTGTGTACAGACTAAATATCAGTGAGAGAAGTGCAAATCAAGCCATCAAAGAGGTTTGATTTATACCCTTTCCTTGATGATTAGAAGTATCTCTAGGATCTTCATTCTTTTCAGGCTTGAGACCAATTAAAATGCAAATCTTTCCAAGAGAGAATGTTTTAAGCATTTTCATCTTTGAATGAAATTCAGATCCTTTTATCTTCTGTCTCTTTTTCTAAAACAAAGCTTCTTTTAATTACAAAGGTAATGGAGAAAAAGGGTTAATAGGAATACACACCAAGAGCTCTAACAAACTGTCAAGATGGAGACAAACGGCCCAAAAGGAGGAGTGGTGAGAAGATAGAGGCAGAGCAAATCCAGGTGGCCCCTGAACAAAGAAAAAGATGGTTAAAGTCACTTAGCAGCAGGAAAATGAAAATAACAAAATAGCACTTTATATTCATGAAGCTGGCAACTTTTAAAAAATGCTATATCACCTATTGAGGACAGGAATATGCCATAAAGGGTGCATTCATACACAGTTTGTAAAAATGTGAAGACTTTTCATTTTAGAAAAGCAATCTGTTGGAATACTTTATTTTCTATTTATTTTGTTTTATTTTATTATTTTATTTTATTTCTTTGGCTGCATTGGGTCTTCGTTGCTGCGCACGGGCTTTTTCTAGTTGCGGTGAGCGGGGGCTACTCTTCGTTGCAGTGCACAGGCTTCTCATTGTGGTGGTTTCTCTTGTTGCAGAGCAGGGCTCTAGGCATGCGGGCTTCAATAGTTGCAGCACACGGGCTCAGTAGTTGTGGTGCATGGGCTCAGTATTTGTGGCTTGCAGGATCTAGAACACAGGCTAAGTAGTTGTGGCGCATGGGCTTAGTTGCTCCACGGCATGTGGGATCTTCCCTGACCAGGGATAAAACTTATATCCCCTGCATTGGCAGGCAGATTTTTAACCACTGCACCACCAGGGAAGTAAAAGTACATATATTTTTCCACTCTCTCGTCCCATCCTTAAAAATCTACCCCAAGAAATGAAATGAAACCCCCTCTTCCTCTTTTAGGCAGTATGTAGGATATGGATGGATAAATAGGATATATATATATATATATATATATATATATGGATATATAGGATATATATATCCACATATAGGACATATATATATTCACATATATATATATGAATATATAGGATATATATATCCACATATATATTCATATATATGTGTACATATATGAATGTTTGCTACATAGTGCCATAAAAGAAAAAAAATTAAGCTTTGTACATTCTTGCCATGGACTATGATACAACCACTAAAAAGAAAAAAATTAGAGCCACGTCAGATGACTTAGATGAAATTCCATGAAGAATTGCTGAGTAGGGAAATCCTTGTGTAGGAAGTGTAGCCCATTTTGGAAAAACAAGTAATCACACACACACACACACACACACACACAACATGCACACACATACCCTCTATATCACCCACAGAGGATCCTAGGATTATGTTTGTATAAGAATGTATGTTCCTGAAGACATATGGAAGGTTTATTACTAGGTAATTCACATTATTTCCCTGTGGAGAAGTAGGCTGATGTAGGTAGAGAGAGAAGAGGGGGAAATGAGTTTACAAGTTGAAAAGAAGAAGAAAAACAAAAAAAGGAACAAAAAATGAAATGTATTTTTTGCATTGCTGTTTTCTATATGCCAGTATACATATAAATAAATTTATTTTGAAAGATAAAACCAAAATATAGTACCTTTTATAACTAAAAACATGGGAAAAAAATGAGGCTTCATGAGAGATACTGCCTGCCACTCTTGGGATTATACTTATACTTTGCCCAATAAAAAAAAAAACAGTAACTCATCATTCAATATGAGTTTTGATGATGCAAAAAATTCATTTGGCAATTTCCTTGTAAATGAAATAGCTATCATTTTGCTGTTCTGTGTATCCCTGGTTCTAAGAAGCAGAGGTAGTAAGGAGAGGATGGTTCATAGTTCAGCATCATGACCTAAAAATGTAAATAGTGGTGTCATCTATAATAAGTAGTAAAACAAAACTTCATCAGTTATTGTTCTGAGTAGTAATCAAACACATGTAACCAAGTTATACAAACAAAACTCATTTCCCAGTTCTAGGAAGGTGTCTTAGAAAGGAGTAGCTAAAGAGAGCAATGCAGAACCATACTTGCCTCTGGTTGCAAGATATACCTCTCAACACACGATCATCCTCTAAACTGGTTTCCTAATTTGTGTTTCTAAAACTGAAGATGGGGCTGTTTAATGCTATGAAATTCCCATTCCTGATTTATTCATTTTGATTCATCTCTCTGTTGGCCAGTATATAAGTGTGAATTTATTTTCAAAAATCATAATACACAGATGATCAATTTTCAAAATATTGGAAATTGTACCTATGAAGCTTTTACATCCTAGAGGAAACTTGATTAGTGACAATAAAGATGAATCACAGTCTATTTCCCTTAGAACTTAGCAGATGCTTTTCCATTACCTTCAGTGTTTTCAGCAGAAAAGTTTGAGGTCAGACCAGTTTGTGTTATTTTTTAGGTAATTTTATTGTTTGTTTCCTTTTTTTAGTCCACTGTGCTTATATGATGTTTACTTTAATAATTTAATTATCTTGCCAGCCTGTTAATTTTTCCACTGAGGTTGCTTGTACTGTTATGAAACAATTTGATATGCATATCCTAGTTTTTCTAAAAAACACTGTAAAGTTTTCTTTAATGTTGTCTTTGAGCTTTGTTTCTGTTCCAGTTGTCCTGTCTTCTTACAGAACTCATAACTCCTTAGATTCCACCTCCATTTTGTTATCAATATCTACTATATTCTCACAAATATGTTTTTCTTTGAATGCTGAAATCTGTTCCTGATATCGCTAGTGTTTTCTTTCTTTCAATATGATTTCTACCCTTTTCTTCTTTCAGTTCTTGCTTTAATTCTGCAATTGCATTTTTAGTTTAGTCTGTGTAACTGGTATGATACATCACACTTAAGATATTATGCAAAGGCTCAGAATTGAAAATTTCTTAATTGTGTAAGCTAGCTTAATTTTTCTCAAACAGGTCTCATTTCCACAGATGCCAAAATACATAATATTATTATTTCCAATAACTCTTTAAGATATATTGATATATACCTAAAATTATATATATAGTTAGATATATATATATATATATATATATGTATGTATGTATACACTATTCCAGCTGTAACAAATTTAGTGGGTTAAAACAACACTAATTTATTACCTTAGAGTTCAGGAGGTCTGAAGTCTAAAATGGATTGGCAGGGTTGTGTTCCTTCTGAAGACTCTAGGGGACAATCTATTTCCTTGCTTTTTTCCAACTTCTAGAAACCACCTTCTTCCCTGGGCTTGTGGCCACACATCACTACAGCCTCTGCTTCAGCCACATATATTTCTCTAACTCTGACCCTCCTGCCTCGCTCTTAACCCTTATGATTACATTGGATAATTCAGAATAATCTCCCCATCTCAAGAACCTTATTCACATTTGCAAAGTTACCTTTTGCCATGTAAAGTACCATGTCTATGAGTTTGTAGAATTAGGACATGGACATCTTTGGCAGGCCATTATTCAGCCTACTATAATTAAATTCATATATGATTTTCTCAGTCACTGGCGAATTTACAAATGCCCACTAGACCTTTTCTTTAACTTCCCCTTCCAAGTTGCTTGATTTAACAGAAAGGGTGGCTGGATCTTTATCACCTCCTTTTATAATAAATGGGCAAATAATAAGTAAATGCTTTTCTGAGTTCTATGAGCCCCTCTAGCAAATAAATCAAACCAGAGGAGGGGATTATTGGAAACTTGGATTGATAACTGGTGGGTCAGAAACAGGTGAGAGCCTGAACTTGCAAATGGCATCTGAAGTGGGAGAAGGGGGCAGCCTTGTAGGATTGAGCCCTTCATCTGTGGGATCTGAAGCTATTGCCATGTAGATAATGTAAGAGTTAAATTGCAGGGTGTACAGCTGGTGTCACAGAGAATACTTAGTGTAGGAAAAACCCCAAACATCTGGTGTCAGGAGCATTGTAAGTGTGGTAATTGTGTGAGGGCCAAGGTGCAGCACAAAGGAGAAGGTGAATGAATTCTTCCTACACCAGGTCTTCTTGTGTTTTACTGTTCAAGTCAAACTGTTCCTCGGATTTTTTTTTTTTTTTCAGGTCCTGGCAATAGATCACATGCCATTTATCACTTTGGCTATAATATTTTCTTGGTTCTCCAAGTTACTGTTGCTGTTGTTTCCTTTTCAAATTCATACTTAACCAAAGCACCCTCCATCCAGGACTAGTTCTAAGTGATGCACCCTAAACCCCACTCACTGCCCACTTGACGCTGACTAGAAATCTCTTCCAAGAGCTTCAGCTGGAGTTATTTCCATGCCAAAGTCCCCACCCCAATTCCCATACCAGTTACTCTACTAGGCAAAAATTGGATCTTATCGAAATCTTACTGCCTGGTTTGTGGTATATTAAACGGATATAAAAACTACACTTCGTAGAAGTAACCACTTCTCTGAAGGACCCATCTTACAGGCAACACACGCCCTGCAGTGACATTCACTCTGGCCATTCCCTACTTTACTGCCATTAACAGCTCTCCCATCACAGGAAGTCACCAAGTGTGGCTCCTTATCTTTTTTTCTGGGAGATAAATAATTCCTATCAACGTTACAAAGTTAAGTGTTAATCGGGAGGAAATAAAAGAGAGAAACTGAATTCTGAGAGCCTTCAGAAAGCTGTATCATATTTCTAAAGAGCCTAAATGGTGATTGTCAGGGGAGCAGAAGGTATGGAGAAATGAGAAGGAGAAAGGGAGTGTAAAGAAAGGACTTTTTTTTTTTTTTTTTTTTGCGGTACACGGGCCTCTCACTGTTGTGGCCTCTCCCATTGCGGCCTCTCCCGTTGCGGAGCACAGGCTCCGGATGCGCAGGCTCAGCGGCCATGGCTCTCGGGCCCAGCCGCTCCGCGGCATGTGGGATCTTCCCAGACCAGGGCACAAACCCGTGTCCCCTGCATCGGCAGGCGGACTCTCAACCACTGTGCCACCAGGGAAGCCCCCAGAACCTTTTGATATATGTCCTCATGGCATAGCATGTGTGATGAGTTTTCCTTTTTTGGACAACCTTCCAGCTAGTGGGAATTATTCTCAATTTTGTTAACAGCCATCTGTCAATGGTTGTGTTAATTTTTATCTTTTTCTGTGTCTTCATAGGGGTGAGGGCTACTATTTGGATGACATTTTAAACAAAAGTTCTCACACTTTCTTTCTCCTGTAGGTGGAGACAAGAAAGGACTGGACGGAGGAAGGGGAGATGGAAGATCAAGAGGAAGAAACATGGACCTTGAAGATGATGGAGGAGTAAGACATGGAGATCACCTTCCTCCCCAAAAATACATCAGAAATACATCTACACATGGAACAACTCCTACAGAACACCTACTGAACGCTGGCAGAAGATCTCAGACTTCCCAAATGGCAAGAAACTCCCCACGTACCTGGGTAGGGCAAAAGAAAAAAACAAAGGCAAAAGAATAGGGACAGGACCTGCACCTCTGGGAGGGAGCTGTGAAGGAGGAAGTTTCCACACACTAGAAGTCCCTTCACTGGCGGATATGGATGGTGGCGGGGGGGGAAGCTTTGGAACCACGGAGAAGAGCGCAGCAACAGGGGTGCAGAGGGCAAAGCAGAGAGATTCCTGCACAGAGGATCAGTGCTGACCAGCACTCACCAGCCTGAGAGGCTTGTCTGCTCACCCGCCGGGAAGGGTGGGCGCTGGGAGCTGAGGCTCGTGCTTCGGAGGTCAGATCCCAGGGAGAGGACTGGGGTTGGATGCGTGAATACAGCCAGAAGGGGGCTAGTGGACCACAGCTAGCAGGGAAGGAGTCCGGGGAAAAAGTCTGGAACTGCCTAAGAGGCAAGAGACCATTGTTCTGGGGTGTGGGAGGAGAGGGGCTTCAGATCACCGCCTAAACGAGCTTCAGAGATTGGCGTGAGCCGCGGCTATCAGTTAGGACACCAGAGACGGGTATGAAACGCTAAGGCTGCTGCTGCAGCCACCAAGAAGCCTGTGTGCAAGCACAATTCACTATCCATACCTCACCTCCCAGAAGCCTATGCAGCCTGCCACTGCCAGGGTCCTGTGATCCAGGGACAGCCTCACCAGCAGAATACACAGCATGCCTCAGGCTGGTGCAATGTCACGCCAGCCGCTGCAGGCTCACCCCACATTCCGTACCCCTTCGTCCCCCCAGCCTGAGTGAGGCAGAGGCCCCTAATAAGCTTCTACTTTAACCCTGTCCTGTCTGGGTGGGAACAGACGCCCTCAGGTGTCCTACATGCAGAGATGGGGCCAAATACAAAGCTGAACTCCAGGAGCTGTGCACACAAAGAAGAGAAAGGGAAATTTCTCCTAGCAGCCTCAGAAGCAGCGTATTAAATCTCCACAATCAACTTGATGTACCCTGCATCTGTGGAATACATGAATAGACAACGAATCATCCCAAAATTGAGGTGGTGAACTTTGGGAGCAACTGTAGACTTGGGTTTCCTTTCTGCATCTAATTTGTTTCTGGTTTTATGTTTATCTTAATTTAGTATTTAGGGTTTATTATCACTGATAGATTTGTTTATTGATTTGGTTGCCCTCTTACACCTTTTTTAAAACATATATATATATATATTTTTTCCTTTTTCTCTTTTTGTGAGTGTGTTTTTTTGTGAGTGTGTATGTGTATGCTTCTCTGAGCGACTTTGTCTGTATAGCTTTGCTTCTCTGAGTGACCTTGTCTGTATAGCTTTGCTTTTACCATTTGTCCTAGGGTCCTGTCTGTCCGTTTTTTGTTTTGTTTTGGGATTTTTTTGGTTCTTTTTTTTGTTTGGTTTTTTTAGTACACTTTTTAGCACTTGTTATCATTGGCAGATTTGTATTTTGGTTTGGTTGCTCTCTTCTTTCTTTCTATTTTTTTCTCCTTTTTTTTATTACTATTCAATATATTTTTTAATAATTATTTTTATTTTAATAAACTTTCTTTCTTTCCTTCTTTCGTTTTTTCTCCCTTTTCTTCTGAGCCGTGTAGCTGACAGGGTCTTGGTGCTCCAGCTGGATGTCAGGCCTGTGCCTCTGAGGTGGGAGAGCCGAGTTCAGGACATTGGTCCACCAGAGACCTCCCGCCTGCATGTTATATCAAATGAAGAAAGCTCTCCCAGAGAT
Source organism: Monodon monoceros (assembly GCF_005190385.1). Lineage (NCBI taxonomy): Eukaryota > Metazoa > Chordata > Mammalia > Artiodactyla > Monodontidae > Monodon > Monodon monoceros. The sequence goes on from NW_021703778.1 coordinate 45,716,047, forward strand.
CTGGATCTCAACGCTAAGAGCCAGTTTCACTCAATGACCAGCTAGCTACAGTGCTGGACACCCTATGCCAAACAACTAGCAACACAGAAACACAACCCCACCCATTAGCAGAGAGGCTGCCTAAAATCATAATAAGGTCACAGACACACCAAAACACACCACTGGACATGGTCCTGCCCACCAGCAAGACAAGATTCAGCCTCATCCACCAGAACACAGGTACTAGCCCCATCCACCAGGAAGCCTGCACAACCCACTGAACCAACCTTACCCACTGGGAGAAGACAAAAATAATGGGAACTACGAACCTGCAGCCTCCTAAAAGGAGATCCAAAGCACAGTAAGTTAAACACAATGAGAAGACAGGGAAACACCAGCAGATGACGGAGCAAGGTAAAAACACACCAGACCAAAAAAAAATGAAGAGGATAGGCAGTCTACCTGAAAAAGAATTCAGAGTAATGATAGTAAAGGTCATCCAAAATCTTGGAAATAGAATGTAGAAAATACAAGAAACATTTAACAAAGACCTAGAAGAACTAAAGAGAAAACAAACAATGATGAACAACAGAATAAATGAAATTAAAAATTCTCTAGAAGGAATCAATAGCAGAATAATGAGGCAGAAGAACGGAGAAGTGACCTGGAAGATAAAATAGTGGAAATAACTACTGCAGAGCAGAATAAACAAAAAAGAATGAAAAGAACAGAGGACAGTCTCAGAGACCACTGGGACAACATAAAACACACCAACATTTGAATTATAGGGGTTCCAGAAGAAGAAGAGAAAAAGAAAGGGACTGAGAAAATATTTGAAGAGATTATAGTTGAAAACTTTCCTAATATGGGAAAGGAAATGCTCAGTCAAGTCCAGGAAGCATAGAGAGTCCCATACAGGATAAATCCAAGGAGAAACATGCTAAGACACATACTAATCAAAGTATCAAAAATTAAATATAAGGAAAAAATATTAAAAGCAGCAAGGGAAAAACAACAAATGACATACAAGGGAATCTCCATAAGGTTAAAAGCTGATCTTTCAGCAGAAACTCTACAAGCCAGAAGGGAGTGGCAGGACATTTAAAGTGATGAAAGGGAAAAACCTACAACAAAGATTACTCTACCCAGCAAGTATCTCATTCAGATTCGACAGAGAAATTAAAACCTTTACAGACAAGCAAAAGCTGAGAGAATTCAGCACAACCAAACCAACTTTACAACATATGCTAAAGGAACTTCTCTAGGAAGGAAACACAAGAGAAGGAAAAGACCTACAATAACAAACCACAAACAATTAAGAAAATGGTAATAGGAACATACATATCGATAACTACCTTAAATGTAACTGGATTAAATGCTCCAACCAAAAGACAGAGACTGGCTGAATGGATACAAAAACATGACCCATATATATGCTGTCTACAAGAGACCCACTTCAGACCTAGGAACTATACAGACTGAAAGTAAGGGATGGAAAAAGATATTCCATGCAAATGGAAATCAAAAGAAAGCTGGAGTAGCAATTCTCATATCAGACAAAACAGACTTTAAAACAAAGACTATTACAAGACATAAAGAAGGACACTACATAATGATCAAGGGATCAATGCAAGAAGAAGATATAACAATTGTAAATATTTATGCACCCAATGTAGAAGCACCTCAATATATAAGGCAAATGCCAACAGCCATAAAAGAGAAAATCGACAGTAACACATTAACAGTAGGGGACTTTAACTCTGCACTTTCACCAATGGACAGATCATCCAAAATGAAAATAGATAAGGAAACACAAGCTTTAAATAATACATTAAACAAGATGGACTTAATTTATATTTATAGGATATTCCATCCAAAAGCAATAGAATACACTTACTTCTCAAGTGCTCATGGAACATTCTCCAGGATAGATCATATCTTGGGTCACAAATCAAGCCTTGTTAAATTTCAGAAAATTGAAATTGTATCAAGTATCTTTTCCAACCACAATGCTATTAGACTAGATATCAATTACAGGAAAAAAATCTGTAAAAAATAGAAACACATGGAGGCTAAACAATACACTACTTAATAACCAAGAGATCACTGAAGAAATCAAAAATAACTATAAACAAATGACAATGAAAACACAGTTACCCAAAACCTATGGGATGCAGCAAAAGCAGTTCTAATAGAGAAGTTTATAACAATACAATCCTACCTCAAGAAACAATAAACATCGCAAATAAACAACCTAACCTTACACCTAAAGCAATCAGAGAAAGAATAAAAATCCCCAAAGTTAGCAGAAAGAAAGAACTCATAAAGATCAGATCAGAAATAAATGAAAAAGAAATGAAGGAAACAGTAGCAAAGATCAATAAAATTAAAACTTGGTTCTTTGAGAAGATAAACAAAATTGATAATCCATTATCCAGACTCATCAAGAAAAAAAGGGAGAAGACTCAAATCAATAGAATTAGAAATGAAAAAGGAGAAGTATCAACTGACACTGCAGAAATACAAAGGATCAGGAGAGATAGTTACAAGCAACAATATGCCAATAAAATGGACAACCTGGAAAAATGAACAAATACTTAGAAAAGCACAACCTTCCAAGACTGAACCAGGAAGATATAGAAAATATAAAAAGACCAATCACAAGCACTGAAATTGAGACTGTGATTGAAAATCTTCCAACAAACAAAAGCTCGGGACCAGATGGCTTCACAGGTGAATTCCATCAAACATTTAGCGAAGAGCTAACACCTATCCTTCTCAAACTCTTCCAAAATATAGCAGAGGGAGAAACACTCCCAAGCTCATTCTATGAGGCCACCATCACCCTGATACCAAAACCAGACAAAGGTGTCACAAAGAAAGAAAGCTACAGGCCAGTATCACTGATGAACATAGATGCAAAAATCTTCAACAAAATACTAGCAAACAGAGTCCAAGAGCACATTAAAATGATCATACAACATGATCAAGTGGGGTTTATCCCATGAATGCAAGAATTCTTCAATATACTCAAATCAATCAATGTGATAAACCATATTAACAAACTGAAGGAGAAAAACCGTATGATCATCTCAATAGATGCAGAAAAAGCTTTTGACAAAATTCAACACCCATTCATGATAAACCCTCCAGAAAGTAGGCATAGTAAGCATATGTTGAACTTACCTCAACATAATAAAGACCATATACGAAAAACCCACAGCCAACATTGTTCTCAATGGTGAAAAACTGAAACTATTTCCACTAAGATCAGTAACAAGACAAGGTTGTCCACTCTCACCACTATAATTCAACATAGGTTTGGAAGTCTTAGCCACAGCAATCAGAGAAAAAAAGAAATAAAAGGAATCCATATCTGAAAAGAAGAAGTAAAGCTGTCACTCTTTGCAGATGACATGATACTATACATAGAGAATCCTAAAGATGCTACCAGAAAACTACTAGAGCTAATCAAAGAATTTGGTAAAGTAGCAGGATACAAAATTAATGCACAGAAATCTCTTGCATTCCTATACACTAATGATAAAAATCTGATAGAGAAATTAAGGAAACACTCCCATTTACCATTGCAACAAAAGAATAAAATACCTTGGAATAAACCCACATAAGCAGACAAAAGACCTGTATGCAGAAAACTATAAGACACTGATGAAAGACATTAAAGATGATACAAATAGATGGAGAGATATACCATCTTCTTAGATTGGAAGAATCAACATTGTGAAAATGACTGTACTACCCAAAGCAATCAACTGATTCAATGCAATCCCTCTGAAACTACAAATGGCATTTTTCACAGAACTAGAACAAAATATTTCTCAATTTATATGGAAACACAAAGGACACTGAATAGCCAAAGCAATCTTGAGAAAGAAAAACAGAGCTGGAGGAATCAGGCTTCCTGACTTCAGAGTACACTACAAAGCTACTGTCATCAAGACAGTATGGTACTGGCACAAAAACAGAAAGATAGGTCAATGGAACAGGATAGAAAGCCCAGAGATAAACCCACACACATATTGTCACCTTATTTTTGATAAAGGAGGCAAGAATATACAATGGAGTAAAGACAGCCTCTTCAATAAGTAGTACTGGGAAAACTGGACAGCTACATGTAAAAGAATGAAATTAGAATACTCTCTAACACCATACACAAAAATATACTCAAAATGGATTAAAGACCTAAATGTAAAACCAGACACTAAAAAACTCCTAGAGGAAAACATAGGCAGAACACTCTATGATGTAAATCACAGCAGGATCCTTTTTGACCCACCTCTTAGAGAAATGGAAATAAAAAGAAAAATAAACAAATGGGGCCTAATGAAACTTGAAAGCTCTTGCAGAGCAAAGGAAACCATAAACAAGATGAAAAGACAACCCTCAGAATGGGAAAAAATATTTGCAAATGACAAACCAACAAAGGATTGGTCTCCAGAATTAACGAGTAGCTCATGCAGCTCAATATCAAAAAAACAAACAACCCAATCCAAAAATGGGCTGAAGACCTTAGTAGACATTTCTCCAAAGAAGATATACAGATTGCCAACACACACATGAAAGAATGCTCAACATCACCAATCATAAGAGAAATGCAAATCAAAACTACAATGAGGTATCACCTCACACAAGTCACAATGGCCATCATCAAAAATTCTACAAACAATAAATGCTGGAGAGGGTGTGGAGGAAAGGGAACCCTTTTGCACTGCTGGTGAGAATGTAAATTGATACAGTCACTATGGAGAACAGTATGGAGGTTCCTTAAAAAACTAAAAATAGAACAACCATACAACCCAGCAATCCCACTACTGGGCATATACCATGAGGAAACCATAGTTCAAAAAGAGTCATGTACCGTAATGTTCATTGCAGCTCTATTTACAATAGCCAGGACATGGAAGCAACCTAAGTGTCCATTGACAGATGAATGGATAAAGAAGATGTGACACATATATATACAATGGAATGTTACTCAGCCATAAAAAGAAATGAAATTGAGTTATTTGTAGTGAGGTGGATGAACCTAGAGTCTGTCATACAGAGTGAAGTACGTCAGAAAGAGGAAAACAAATACCTTATGCTAACATATATATATGGAATCAAAGAAAAAAATAAATGGTTCTGAAGAAGCTAGGAACAGGACAAGAATAAAGACCCAGACGTAGAGAATAGCCTTGTGGATTTGAGGACATGGGGAGGGGAATGGTAAGTTGGGGCGAAGTGAGAGAGTGGCATGGACTTATATATACTACCAAAAGTAAAATAGATAGCTAGTGGGAAGCAGCTGCATAGCACATGGAGATCAGCTCAGTGCTTTTTGGCTAGCTAGGGGGGTGGACAGTGAGGGTGGGAGGGAAACGTAAGAGGGAGGATCTATAGGGACATATGTATATGTCTAACTGTTTGACTTTGTTGTAAAGCAGAAACTAACACACCATTGTAAAACAATTATACTCCAATAAAGATGTTATAAAAAATACTGGAAAATAAAAAAAGGAAGAAACACATTGCAGCAAGCCTACTTTGAGGAATCGTTGTGGATGTTGGGTCTTATGTGACTTAGCATGAAGACACACCTCAAAGAAAAAGACTGCTTTGGTTACTGCATATTTCCAAATTTATTTGTAAAGTCTGGTAACATCATTCATTTATTTATAGCCTTTGGGTTTGCTAAGTGTTTTCTGGCCATCAGCCTGCCTTTCTTTCTAGGTCAGAATTCTTTTCTCCACAACTTAACTTACCTATTCCCAATGAGTCTATTCTCTCCTTCAACTGGATTCTTCTTCCCTGGACCTCATTATCAAGACCTTTTTTTTTTTTTTTTATCTTTCCTACAGTGACAGATTCTAAGTGCCTCCTCCTTATTTCCTAGTCATTTCTAACTGAGTCATTCCTGAGCACTTGATGCTCTCCATATTGTCCCTGAAGCCCCGAAGAAGATCATCCTGCTGTCACCTCTGGTTCTAGGAAAAGTTTTTTTCTTGCTCTTCATTCTTATTCCTACCCTGTTTAATCAGGCAGCTTCCAGCCAACTCCTGGCTACAGGATGCACGCATCAAAAGCTCTTCCAATTACCCTTTCAAAATTTAGTTCGCTTACATTGCTTGGGGTTGCTTCATTTTGTTTTCCTCCAATAAATATAGAATGTGCAGGGGAGGGTGATGTATTTATTTGACACATTCTTCTTAGAGTTTTGGTTAAATTATTCTGTCAACAAGGGAAGAAAATTGCTTAACCCTCCCTCTCTAAGCCTCTTGGCTATTGAGAGCCTGGATCTTGAGTCTCTACTAGATTGGCCTCAAGTGCCTAATTCTGGCTTCTCCCAAGCCCCGGGTATTTAGCTCCTGCTTTCCTCAGCTTCTCTTTCTCTTGGACTCTTTTCTTCCCTGAAGAGCAGGATATAATCACCACATCTCTCTCAGTGGACTTCTAGATTCTATACTTTTATTTAATGTTTTCATGAAGAAGCAATGAGGATTGCACTTCTTTGTGAAAGTTGACACCTAGGGCATGTTTACAATATGTTTAGAACATCTTTGTTTCCATTAAACAGGTATATAGCATCTTCATAAGAGCTACCACAAGTTTCACCTCTTTCTTAGATGGTAGAGAGCTGTTTTGTTCACATGGTATTCTAAATCTTAGTTTCTGGAAGTCAAATCTCCTTAGTTCTGGCCTGGGGAATAAAGTCTGCCTAAATGTGCATGCTGCTTGCTGAATTAAACTACTTGGACCCAAGCCTAAAACAGAATTCTAGGTCTGGCAAGATTCATACATACTTCTATCTAGAAACGATCCTAATTTTCTCTTCAGGAGCAGATTCCTAGATCATGTACTCTGATTTCACTATATGGAAGGCACTTCCCTACAGCCTTCAAAGATTCTCCTTCTGAGCTCCAGATAACTTTTGCAGAGTCAGGGATGGGCAGCCTGCAGACTACCCTTGAGGGAATGTAGGTTCCTCCCACCCTAGATTAATGTTTCCTCAATAGATACGACCAGGGGGAGTGGAGGCAGATTTGAAGATTTTGTCCCCCAGAGCTGATGTTACCCAACAATTAGAAAATCACCCTTCTCACATCTTCTGCAGTCATCTGAATTGGCTTCTGAAATTTAAAAGAGATTTTTGGAAATCAACATGGAGTTAATTCATTCATTTAAACAGATATATATTGGGCATCTACTCTGTGACAGGTATGATTTAGGTACCAGGCACATGATGGTAACAGCAGGCAAAGACTTGTTCTTGGTCCTTAAGAAGGAGATATACAGTTAACATGTTTTTAAATGTTTCATTAAATATAATAAGCACTATACGGCATTATACATAATAGCCAAAAACGGGAAACAATCTGAATGATTATCAACTGGTGAACAGAAAATCAAACTGTGGTAGATCCATACAATGAAATAGTATTTGGCAATAAAAAAGGATGAAGTCATAACACATATGGATGGACTCTGAAAACATTATGCTAAATGAAAGAAACTAAACACAAAGAACCACATATTATATGAATCCATTTATATGAAATGTCCACAAAAGGTCTATAGAGACAGTAAGTAGATTAGTGGTTGTTTGAGCCTGAGGAGGTGGGGGTGAGGATGGGGATGATGAATGACTCCAGGTGGGCATGAGAGAAATATCCTAAAATTGAATTGTGGTGATGGTTGTACAACTCTCTAAGTTTATTTAAAATAGACAACGTTGAATGTATGCTTGAAATAGATGAATTCCTTGGTATATAAATAATACCTCAATAAAGCTGTTTAAAAATTAATTGGGCTGGGCTTCCCTGGTGGCTCAGTGGTTGCGAGTCTGCCTGCCGATGCAGGGGACACGGGTTCGTGCCCCGGTCCGGGAGGATCCCACATGCCATGGAGCGGCTGGGCCCATGAGCCATGGCCGCTGAGCCTGCGCATCCGGAGCCTGTGCTCCACAACGGGAGAGGCCACAACACTGAGAGGCCCACATACCGCAAAAACAAAAACAAAAACAAAACAAAACAAAAAAAATTAATTGGCCAATAAACTCCGGAAATGATTAGTTAAAAATAATTATTATTGTTCTAAAGGAATTAAGGAGGGGAAGGTGATAAATAAATACTGTGCATACATATGTTTCTCCTTAAATAATGTGGCCAGTGTGGGTTTTGCTGAGGCAACAATATTTAATGGGAAATCTGAAGAGTGAGAAGGAGCCAACCACAAGAAACACTGATGGGAGAGACTCCTAGTGAGAAGGAACAGCTTGAACCAAGGTCCTGGGGTGGGAAAATCTTTGGTCTATCTGAAGTTCATGTGGGTGGGAGCAATGTTGTACAGGGCCATGAGATCCATGTTATAAGCCTAGATTCTATTCTCAACTATTCTATTCTCCAGACTCAACCTCCTGCAGAGTCTGGAGAACAGAGCAGTGTGCTTCATTTTTTTCTTTTTTTTTTAGATTAACCTGAGATTAAACAGGGTAAGAGAGAAAGTGGGAAAATCAGATCAGATGCTGTTCCATAGGCCAGGAGGAAAACAATCATGTCTTGGATGAAGATGAAGATGGACAGAAATAGATGCATGTTATTTGTATGCTTGAGGTAGATCCAACCGTAGTTGCTTTAAAATTTGGGTTTTGAAGAGTGAGGTAGAGAGAGGTATCAAAGATGACTCCCACATTCTAGTTAGAGAATTCACTATCAACTTACTAAAATAAGAAAGTTGGAGGTAGGGACAGATTTGGGAGGCAGAGAATCAAGAGTTCCATTTTGGATGCATTATGTTTAAAATGCTTCTGAACACAGGAGGAGCAGTGGAGAAGGCAACTGAAATATAGGTTTGCAAAGGAGACTGAAGTGTGGTGACCAGAGAGGCCAAAGAAAACTCGGCAGAGTGTGATATCACAGAATTTTATGAAAGGGAGACTTTTGAGAAAGCAAGAGTGGACAACAATGTTGGGTACCATGAGGATGGGCAAAGTGGGGGTCCATGAGCCTAACGAAAGCAGTCTCTGTAGAGATGATGGTAGAAGCCATACCAGAATCAGTTGACACCTGAAGGGAGTGAGGATGTGGGGGCTGTATACGTAGATGATTCAAAATACTTGTATGTGAACGGGAGATAAGGATACGACATTCCTTTTAAGGAAATGTGGATCAAGGGAATGTTAGTATACCTGTTTACTTTTGGCTCCAAGTGTTAGAAAGCCCCAAAATAACCACTTAAACTAGATGTCTATTTTTCTCCCTCATTAAATTAGGCAGCAAGAAGTTCTGGGCTGCTCTGGTGTCTCCCCAAACATCAGGGGTCCAGATCCTTCTACCATATAGCTATGTCAACGTCAGCATGGGAGGGAGTGAGGAAATCCTCAGGTCCTCCCATTCTGAGGATGTTTCTTGCATCTGCTTACTCATTTAAATGGCCACACCTAAGTGCAAGAGTCTGGGGGATGTCTGTTCCAGGTGTTTATGGGCTCAGCTAAAAGCATAAGTTCTTTACTCAAGGGAGAAGGGGGCAGTGGATATCGAAGATCAGCTATCATCCTTTACCAGAGATATGGTTTAATTTTTGCTAGTTTGTTTGCTTGCTTTTTTTGTTTAGGTGTTTATACCTGTGTAAAAAATTAATAAACAGAAACCTCAATTAAATAGAGTTGGAAGACCAGAAGGGGGAGTTTTCATGCCCCGTGGTAATAGCAGAGCCCAACAGAAAAGAAAGAAAGACTTCTCTTCTTCCTGGCAAGGGCTCCACCAATGAAAAGTCATGGACACTTTATTATAGCCCTCTCAACTTCGTTCTCGTCTCTATGAAAGCCTTCTGCTTCTCTTACTGTGCAAGGGATGTAGCTCGCCGTGGTTGCAGAGCCTGAATTGCAATTCTCCGCTGATCCCAATAAATCCAATCTTTGCTGGAGAAATATCTGGTGGTCTATTTGTTTCAGGTCAACAACTGCTTAGTTTGTAAACTGATCCAGTAAAGGAGTGCTGGATGCAGATCAATGGACCAAGGGCCACAAAATCCTTGAAAGGGATGAGGGGATGGGATTCAGAACCCAAGTCAAAATGTTGGCCTTTGAAAAGAGAAGGCACCTTCCACTGGTTGCAATTTTGAAGGGAAAAGATGAGACAGTGCAGATGTAGGTGAGCTTTAGTACTGAAAATTATGTAAAAGATGAGAAATTCCTTACTGATGGCATCTACTTTCCAGGTGACATTTGAAGCAAGGTCAGCTTAAACTGGAAGTTTCAGGAGAGAAGAGAAGGCATGGAATTGTTTGTTGCCTTTGAGATCCAACTTAGCAGGCAGACTCAATAGAGCCTAAGGGCAGTGGTAAGAGCCCATCTGAGGCTCGGGATTTTATTCTTAGAGTAAAACCAAGGTGAGCTAGGCAGGGTCAGACCACATTAGCCAAATGAAGCTGCTGACACAGGTGTGGAGAAGGCAGATTAATACAAGGTTGGGGTTTGGCAAGGCAAGTACTAAGAGGTTAGAGAGCGGGAAGTTGTTACAGAAACTTGGAAGGAAATGATTCTAATGATCACCAGCATTATCATCATCAATCAGGTCCAATAACAGCTATTCATATATTTAATGCCTAATTTGCATAGAGCACTTTTAATTATAAAGATTGATATTTTGTAGCATGTCTGTGTTGTACATAAAAGCTATTTTTTTTAACTTTCAATGGTTCAGAGGATGTTTTCTGTATGTATGGAATTGTCCCTAGTTTAAGTCCATTTCCCAAATTGTTATTACAATTACCTCTGAAGAAAAACACTCCTGCAATTTCCTCATAGATCATTTTGTACTCTCCTCATCTTCGACCTTCCTCCTCTGTAGAACAAATGATTCTCTAAACATGTCTCAATGTTCCATCACATAAATCATTTGGATCCCTCTTATCTGAACCCTCTCCAAGTTTTCCATACCCTTTTGAAATGTAGGACCAAAGGCAAACGCAGAGGTTTGACTCTCTAAAGGGCCATGGTGGAGGTTTCATTTTATAAGGTGTCATGAAAAGAAAGATGGAGAAAGATGAAAAGACTGCTCGGCAATCTGGAATGTTCCAGTCTTGGTGCAGGTTCGGTGGCCCTTAACAAGCTGTTTGAGGGTTAATTTGTGTTTCCAGTGGCAACTCTGCTCTTGAAGGCATTTTCCTAGGAGACTAAATTCCCAGGCCAACACACCTAGATGAAAATGCCATTATTGGTACCAAAATACACTCAGTGCTGCGTTGTTGGATTTTAGATTTACATTAAGACCCAAGGTTTAAAGTAAACTTCTGGGAGAACTTAACAATTCCCTTTGACATTATTCAATGGAAAAAACTATCTAAACATGACTTACACTCAAGTTGTAATATGAAGACAGTAGGTAAACTGAAAGGGACAGGGACAATTCCTGGCCGTTAATCCCTTTATTCCAAGAGTGGTCTGCCATGGTATCTTGGACTTCTTTCCGTTTTAACTACTGCTACTACTATACTCTTCGTCATCAATTTCCTGGGAACTGTAAGAACTACTGAAACCTGTTCCTGGTTTGTTCGGTTATTATTTCTGTCATTGGATACCATTATATTTCAAACTATTTCTGTTGGAAGAGTATCTCAAATTTCCAATGTGATTTTGTATCAAAACTGCTAATTTCCAGAATGTGTGCTTAACTTACGGTCTTCTGCAAAAGGTGGAAAACAAGTTCTTGGTTTCAAGCTCAGGTTGACTGTCCCCACATTGTACAGAAGAGATGGTAGGACGAGGTCCCTGTAACACAGATCCACAAGCCCCTCCACACAAAGTCACAGGGACGTGGAAGTTACCCAGGCTGCAGATCGCCTTTTTCTGGGGCTCGTAAAAAAAGTAAATAAAATATGCATGTGTATGTGAAATATGTGTGTTTGTATATGTGCATGCGTGTATATATCTGTGTATAGAGACATGCAGCTATAATTTGTATAAATGCATATATATGTACATGAATATATATGAATATACAATATATATAAATACATTAATATATATTATATTTATATAAGTTTAAAATGCCTCTTGATTTACCATTTGATTAAAGTCCAGAGGCACTACCTATCTTAACTTCTGCGTTAACCGTCCCCAAAGCAAATGAAAAGTAATATCCATAATACCCATTTCTTTAAAGGAACAAAAAGAGCCTTTTGCCATTTATTCTAAAACACTAATTTATCACCAAAGTTGTAGTCTTAAACTCACCAATATCTTTTTTACTGTACTTTTCAACAGATGATTTCTGGTGCGTTTGCCAAATGTCACAGATTCCCAGGTCATGTCCCAAATGATCAGGGCACTTGCGGTACCTGGTATTTCATTCCTAAACCCTGCTCTCCAGACTAGATGGAGTGTGTGAAGAAAAGGATGTCTCTATTTGCCTTTGTCTTTAAGAAAGTGAGTAATTGTCTCTCTCCTTGCCTAGTCCCTCCATGGAGACTTTACTGGCCCAAATTTTTAAAAAAGTTCCTACCACACTCCCATTTTCTGTAAGTGCAATTAGTTGCAGGTACAAAATTTGGAGCAAAGAGGCCTCTTGTGGCCTGTTGTGCCTGCAGTTATCCAACTGTGGCTGCAGTTTTTCAGTGCACAACTGATTGTACCCACAAAAAGAAAGGCTAAACTCTGAAAATGGGTCCCTTTAAGACAGTTGGGGGATTGCGTGCCTCTGGTTGGCAAATTGCAATCTTTTATAGAGGCACGGCCATCGCTCTGGCTCACACCGCAAATCTGAAATCCAGGTTAGGCATCTCGGTTGAGGGAGAAGCCCCGCAGGAAAGCAGGTGCAGAACCCTCCCCCACTCCACCTCGACCTCAGCTGCACCTTGAGCTACCGATGGACATTAGTGTATTCGGCGTTCTGGCCTCCATCCCCTGCTTAGTTCACTAGTCACTCCCCAAAAGGGTTTGAAGAGAGAAACTCAGTCACACTGTCAATAGAACACACTTAACCAACTCTAAATTTGCTTTAAAGAGACAGCTATGAAGATTGACTTTTGCAAAGTGACTCACTCCACCGTTGTGGAGTTGCATCAAAAGATGTCCGTGTGCTCCCACCTGTTATTAACTGTGGCACTGAGTCCATAAGAAAGGGTTTTGAAGGAATTCCAGTGTGAATCCGCTAATTCAATAATCCGATAACATAAATTCGAGTAATGGGTATTAATATTATGTTCAAGACACGCTCACAACTTTCATCTCTCTTCTTCTCAAACAGACAGAGCATGCGTTGTGAGAGGCTCCTGATGAAATAATAAAACCCAATTCTCATCTAGAAAAAAGAATCATTATAGGAGGATGCTAATTTACTTTATATGACCTTCAATTGATTATTCTGTGGCTGCTACACAAATATCACAGGAGCTATTGATTGTAAAACCTACCAAATAGATCTCTAATAGCTTTTACTGGGCAAAAATAATTATGCTTGCACTGTGGTCAAACACACATAAACCAATGTGGAGGTATTAATGTATGGCATTATTACCCATCTGTCTACGAGGTATGGAAAAGACCCTTCATGGGAACACACTACGTCTAAGCCTCATGAAAGCTCAATATCCAAGCCAACAATTACAGCCAGTTACACTGAAAAACTGATTACTGTAACTAAAAGGCAGAGCTGGAAAGCAGAGGCTGCAGCTTGCTTAGTAAAAGTAGAAGAATAACGAGAGAAATCCTAATTGAGGAGAAATCCTGCTGCAGTGGCTGTGTGGACACAGAAATTGAATTTCCCTCTGCTGTTGGCAGCAGAGGAACTTGTCGGAGTCAAGAGCTTTCTATCCAGCCCAGATCAAGATCAATGATCAACACCTGTAAAAGGTCAGTGTGTCTAATCAAAGAACAGATCATCTATCTCTCAAGGAAAAGTGTACAACATAATCTAGCAATGCTGCACTGCTGGCCACGGAGAGCACAAAAAACCCAGGGAAAGAGAAACTCTAGTTACCCTTTGGTGAACAGTAAGGATGCTCTGATCATACAAAATGTGGATCTAGACGTTGGAGGGCGGCGATCTGGGGTGGCTCAAGATGGCCCTAAAGCAGATGAATAAAAGCCACGAACTGCAGGTGGAACTTTCTGGGGAAAATACTTTAGACTTCAGAATTCCTCAGCAAGTCTATCACTTGCCCTCCATTCCTCCCCACCCCAGCCAGTATTTTATATAATAATGCAAACATAAAAATATCAATAGCAAAAACCCCTGCTCTCAAGGTATTAAAATGAGGAATGATACATTTTTAGTACCTAGAATGAACAGACCAGAATGTGAATAGAAGTGAGTGATGGATAAGTAAAAACTATACTCAGTATCTTGTAATAACCTATAATGGAAGAGAATACAAAAAAGAATATATATATATATATATATATATATATATATATATATAACTGAATCACTTTACTGTGTGCCTGAAACTAACAATACTGTAAATCAACTATATTTCAATAACATTTTTTTTTAATTCACAAAGAGACAGAGACTTTGTTTACCCAATGTGGGTTCTGTGCTGTGTTTGTGGGGGGGAGAGTAAAGGATGAAGGAGAGGGGACACTTGTATCCCATGAAACAGAACAGAATAATACCCCATGAATCCCATTCATATATCCCATAAAACAGAACAAAATTGGAATGTGCAGCTGGAGAACTGTGCATTCCAATGACTGGAAAGATTTTCCAAAGTACTTCTGTCCAGACCCCACCCTAGACCAAGAGAATCAGAATGTTGCTCTGGACACTGGTATTTTCTTAAAACCCCCCAGGTGAGTCTCCTGAGAAGCCAGACTTGAGAACCACTAACTTTGAGGAGAGATGCTTCCTAGCCCTGGGAGGTCTCTAACAAATGGCAAACCTGGAACTACCCACATGCACCCTCCCCCTGCAGCGATATGGCTCAAGTGTTTGTTTCTCTTCCTTTTTGGCATTATCAGTTCCAGTTGTTAAAGGCAGGAAAGCTGAAGTCACTGCTCTCTCTCTTTTTCATGATGTATGATTCAGAAGCAAGACGGGGGTGGAGGGTTGGGGGGTGATGTTTGCTGCTGTGGTTGCTGGGTTTTTTTGTTTTTGTTTTTAAGAAATATGCTTTTTCTGAGAAACCTCGAAGCCTTGAAGCCACCAGCAGCACTGTCTGTTTTGTCCCAAGGCCTTGTCTGGGCATAACTGACAACTGTATAGACACTCTTGGAACATATAAGGGAGGGGAGGGTGTCGACATTCTGCTTGTCCTCAGTTGTTCTCAAATTACATGATAAAGTAGATGTTTTGGATACTTTAAACCAGAAAGAATTATGGAGTCCAATTTTAAAAACCGTAACAAGTTAGCAGGACTAATTGTAGCTGCCTTCACAGAACAGCCTAGGAACTCAGAACTACAAAGGCAAGGTGCTTGCAATACAATTAGTTTGAGTATTTGGAAAAGATTTCCCGTGATTTGAGGTTCAGCTCTTTTTCTGAATTGTTGCAATCTGTTCTCATGGCCCTTAAGATCTAGGTTAGGTTTTGTTTGGGGTAGTTTTTGCACCCTATGGAGACTAGTTATTAGTGCTTTGTTAATACTGTTTACTTAGGTCTTGGGGGAATATTGCCTGAAGCGTGCAAGAGACCACATCGAGTTCAGACTTAACTGGCAAACTTCATACTATCACAGAAACAGACCAGAGGCAACGAATTCTATCACTTAAATGTGTTCTTCACTTACACTTCCCTCCCAAAGTTAAGCATCATAATTCTTCCAGTTTTTAGAGACTAAACCCAGTGAGGGCCCGTGGGTCCACAAACACAATCCAAAGCAGCGTGTGCATTAAGGGAAAACGAATCCCCCAGCGATCCTGCCGCCCCCCTGGTCGCCAGCGGCGGGCTCAGAGCACACGCCGTCCATGTCACCTGAGCGTACCTGTCCGGTTCTGGCTTTGGAGAAAGCAAGGGCTCGCAGAGGCACCTCCAGCCCCGCAAGGCTCGAGGAGGAGAGCGGAGGGATGAGAAGGGATGCGTCGGGCGGTCCCTCAGGTGCGGCCCCACCTGCCGGCCGATTGGCAGAGGCAGCAAGCTCGGCGGCAGGGGGTCAGATGATGAACGGCCTGTCTCCCAGCCGGGGTCCGAGCGGCGGGGCGCCGGGAATGTAAATACGCGCGCTCTCAGCGCCTGCCGGCACCGAGCCGGGAGAGCAAGACGCAGGCACAAAAGGACCCGGCTTGGAATGTTTAGGTTTTGAAGATGAGTTTCTATTCTATCTCTGTGGGAGAAAGCAAAACGCACTCTGGCAAAGTGAAGGGCGAAGAACCTCGCATAATTTAGGACTGATGTTTGACAAATCATTTCGCCATCAAAACAACCTTAAGCCTCCCCTTCCCAAATTGCAGTTTCAAAGTCCTGTTTTTGTGGTATGTGAATGATGCCCTATCAGGATCTGAGAAACAATATGAAATCAGACCTGAACAGTTGCATCCTCTTATCTCAGGAATATTAAAATCATTGAAAATAGGTTTAAAATAATGGGGGGGAGGCAATGTACTTTAGATGCTCTCTGCAGCATAAAAATATAAGAAAATTGGATATTATATGCTTAACAAAACTTTATTTCAAAAAGAATAAAATGAGATAGAAAGATGTATTCTAGAGATATCGTTTCCACATTAGAATGTGTAAAATTTTCATAATTTGACTGGCTCTTACGTTTTTAAAAGTCATGAGCAATTTGAATGTTTTTTTTATCCTTGCAAAAAGATGACAGAGCATGGTTTTGGGAATTCGATCTAAGAAGTGTCCTTTTTAAAACTTATTAGGCTGAGAGCAGGGATTGAAGCAGACAGACGGATAACAGGAAAAAAATATGTCCTGAAGCATCATGGAAATGGGGCTGGTAGAGAGCTATTGTATCATCCAGGCTCTTTGGCAACTGAAGGACGTGTCGGTTCACCGTGAGTATTTCGTCCTGTACAAGCTGCCGAGCCGAAGGTAATACATCTCATGTCAGGGAATAAGGCAGTCCTGGCTGAACACTGATGCAGTCACTTCTGAGAACAATATAGTTGGAGAGTTTGGAGAATATAGTGGCTTTTTTTTTTTAATATGTGAGGGAAATATTATTCTTGTCTAATTGTGCTTTAGAATATAAACCACACCGCTCTGCTTCGCCACTATCACCACCAAGAAAATGAAAGCCACGTTTAAAATAGCAGTAAGTGAGACTGAATCATGTGACAAAGATGTGCTTTATCTCATTGTGTTGAAAAGTGAGGAGGGGGAGAAAGAACTTAGCCACATGCATTTCTCTTTTAAGTACTATATTTTAATACTATAAGTTTAGAAAACAGAAAAATTTAAAGGAACATAATAAACCATCAGGCTACACTGATAGCATATACAAAACAAGAAAAGAAGCAAATAAATAAGTACACACATGTTCATGCATGTTTCTTTTTTGAATTTTTGTTTGGATGCTTAAATACTTTTATAAAGGAGTGAGTACGTTTGAATCCTGTGGGACTGTTTCATATAATATTATGTCAAAATAATTTTTAATATTAGTAGAGAATAGTCCTATTCATCAATTTTAGTAATAACATAATATTTCATGGAGTGTATATAAAATTTGCTTAAACATTTCCCCATTGTTGGATATTCAGGTTGCTTCTACATTTCAGTAAAGTAAATACTACAGTAAGGGACATCTTAAGGCAAAATTTACATGTTTGAAATTATTGATTTCAAATAAATTTTTAAATGGAACAAATAGGCCATGCTTTATGGACATTTTGATAGTTTTGTAATAGTTTCCAAGCTACTTTCCCAAAAAAGAAAAAAAACGTTATAGCCTTCCATCCTACCAATAGGAAAGTATTAGGTCACATATTTTACAGTATGCTCAGTGTTACTGAGAATATTAATTTAAATATTTGGTAATTAGCAGATGAAAATTATTTCTTTTTCGATTATTAATAAAGTCCTTCTGTTCCTTTTTTAAAAAAATATTTTTTGCTTCCCTTCTTTTGAATTTTTGGTTCCCTTTTTATTTCATTATTGAGGTAGCCCTGAGGCCCTCCACATACAAAAATAAAATATAGCATTTTTATAAATCACTCTTTCATGATGTTAATTTTGAACTAAGGTGGTAACCCCTGGTTAAGATAATCATAGCACAATAATCACAGCAAGAAATCCTGGACAAAATTGGGCCAGGGTGCAGTTTGACATGATCTATTGAATTTAGGTTTCCAGCAGGCTTCTGCTATCCCTTCATGGTGGCACATAAAATGATATTATCATCGGTGAAATTACCCCAGAAACTTAAGGTAATTTATAGCAAATCGTATTCTCCCATTAGGAAACCCAAGCTCATTGATCTTTGTACTGCCTTTCTTTCTAGCCTGAAAATTTGTGTTGTTTTCTTAAACTGTGATGTGATTGTTTAAAAATGCCTTCATGCATTCTGACACCTTCTGCAAGTGCACCAGTGCCTAGTAAATAAAGTAGCAGCCCATGTCCCTTTTAACAAAAGCTATATATCTGTTCAGACTTGTAATTTGCTCCGTTTATATCCTTTGCCCTTGAACTCTGCTTATTAATGCAATGTTTCTCCAAATGATGCCATATAACTCTGCTCTGAGCACATCCACGGTGACACCCCGCAAACATTCCAAGGGCCAGGGCCAGCTGAGGAAGGGAAGAAACGACGACGACTGAATTGTGGGAGTTATAGTGCATTACTCAACACGGAGCAGCTGTAAAACTATGACTGTTAATATTCAAATTGTGACAAGGCCATAGCCAGTCTTAGCTAATATTCCGAGGTCTGGTTGAAAAGCAATTTACCAAAGTAACTTTGATTAGAAAGGAAACAGCCAGAACGCTTCTCCAAGAAATGAACTAAAAACCCTTCAAAGGATTTGAGGCAGGTGTTCTAATTATACAACCAAAAAATTATTTGTAGTGGATTTGGGGAGGAGAACCCTTCAGTTATAAAATGCAAATCGTATATGTAGTGGAACTATAGACCAAATTCCTTTGAGCAAACTGTAATGAAATATACCAATTTTTTTGTTATAAGTACTTTGCATCATAGATCTTATATAAGACAAGTGAGCATTGACTGGGTTTAATACTGTTTTCGTTTAAAAAATAAAAATTTACTAATTAATATTGTGTGAAAGTTTGAACAGGGAGTAGGACCAGTCTCCCTCTACAATACCTGTGAAGGGAATATACTGATTAACAAAATTAATAATTTAGGTATGATCGCAGAGACTGTGCAAAACCTACTTTGCAACGGAAATTGTTCTGCCACATTTTAGAAAAGGGCATTTACAAAAAGGTCCCTTTCGTTTGAAATGAGAAAGTCATACATATGCAGTAACATGCCCAAGACAGAGCTTGTCTATGTTTGTCTATTTTGAAAATGTTATATTTGTTTCAAGATAATGTTTTTAAAACGTTTATTTTCTCAAAGCTCTTTATTTGAATATATTTTAATAGATTCATATTGAAATGACTTTATTACAAAAGTCTTTTTCTTTCTTTTTCTTGGCATTTTACCTGGGAGCAAATTGTTCATAGCAATGAGAATTAATTTGTACACCTCCTCCCCCAAATCCTAGGCTATGCATAATGCAGTCCATGCAAAAAATGTTGATGGGAATGAGAAAATAATATACCATCCAATATCGAATTTCATGCTGAAACATAGGCTGCCTGAAACATCTGGGCACATGTCTGTATTTTTAGTGCTCTATGTGCCTTCAGAAAGGAGTAAGGAAAGAAAAACTTCTAACTACACCAATTGACAACACTACTAATTCTTTTAGACACAAAACATGATCTGAATATATTTGCATATCCAAATACACACGTGTGATTATAGACAATAGAAAATAAATAAGCTATAGGTTCCCAGGAACACCAAACACGCTCTTAATATATTAGCTGCTCCCATTTTGGTATTATTTCCAGAGGAAATAGGTTCCAATAAGATGTATTAAGAATACTTTGGAAAAGTCTTTTCATGAATATAGAGCTGTCCATTTTCATCCTATTCTCACTCTAATCAACTGCACCTAAATTGAAGGAGATTTCTTACCTTTAATGAAAGAGACTGATCTAGTGATCTTAATTTGAGAACATGGTTTGCCTGAGGAACATAAAAATATAAATAAGGGAATTTTAGCATTTTTCTGAGAATTTTAGAATATCGTACTTACTGAATGAGCAGACTCATGAGGCAGACACCTTGGTTACATCATTCATCTCTGAATGTCCATATGATGAGTACTTGATGAACGGTCCCCAGTCTGGTTTTTGAATTAAATGCATAAATGCATAAATGCATCATTTAGAATGTACATCAAATGGAAATTATGAACTTTATAATATTAAGTGATTTTAATTAAAGCAGATCTTGTGCTATGGTTTTCTACTCTTAAAACCTCAAAGTGTTTCTTTTTATATATTTCATTCAGAAAATTATGATTCCATTGTGCTAGTAAAACCAAGTTTGAAGAGCCTGGCTCACGTGCTTTTATGCATCATCAGGGCTAACTGACTGCTAAAATGCACATGAGACCTAAAAACATGCACTGTGTTAGATGTAAATTCTATATAAATTTCAAACGGAAGTTATATGATACAGAACATGTATTTTGTTATTGATAGAATGATAGCGTAGCTTATTAAGAATTCTTTCAAGACATTATCGAATGTCTTGAAATTTGATGATTCTCTACAAACTAAACTTTGGATTTTCTAACTTGTTCTCCTAAATAAAATGCATTTATATACAATGCAGATTATATGTAGTATAGTTATACCAACAATAGCTTCAAACATCTAATTCTAAAATATTAAGAATGACCATCCCTGATTCTACCCTTCGTCTCATTTCCCTTTTCCTAAAGGCAACTACCTCCAACATTTCTATTGTATTTCTTCAGAATTCACTTCCATATCCGTAAGTAACATGTTTGTATTGCTACTTCTTAACAACTTCTTCCTCTTCTTCTTCTCCTTCTTAGTATTATTTTAATTTGGGGTATTGTCTATGAATTTTACACAAAAGAATATCACAAGTTGTCTTTCTTTACTACCCCTGTCCCCAACTATACTCATGTTCTTAATATTCTTAATAAAGTTATGTTGCATTTTTTATTAATGTTCAGTGTGTAATATCACTAATAAATTCTATTGAGGGCTGTGCTGGGGTATAAAATAACCTTTTCTCGAACATTTTCTGTTTTTCCTAGAGTTAATAATTGCTTTGTTTTTAATTTAGTTTAGTTTTTTTTTTTTTTTCTTTTACTTACTTTCTAGGTAGTCGCCACTAGGTCATCACTAAATTCTCTGGCAATCTCTGAATCTCCTCTCAAGACATTTATATACTTCAGTTACTCTGTCTATGCTTTTATTCTGGAAACTTCTACCTCCCACTAGACCAGCTGCCCTTGTTATCTGGGCACAGCTGTCATTCCAGGCTCTCCCTTCATAACTATCTGGTTGTGAGATGCTTCACCTGTCTCCTATGCTGGGTCTCCTATTTTTTGTATCTCTTTTCTTTCTTTTTCTTGGTTTAGTCTCATATATGTGGAGCCCATCCTCCCTATGGCTGGCTATAAAGAGATGGGGGAAACTTTGCAGTCTAAAATTATTCTTGTTTTATACACCCTGTTAACTGGTAGTCTGCTTGGACCAGAATTCTAGGGTGGAAAATCTTTTCCTTTCCAGTTTTACAGGTATCTTTATTGAGAAGCCAATTTGGGGGTATTTTTAAAAAAATACAAATAGATGGTAAGGTAATTAAGATAATCTATTAAAATGAAAATGAAAGGCATAACCTCCAATAGAAGAGTTTTATTATTTTATTTGTGATTATAAAGCATTTTGTAGTTTTAGAAACTTTTTACTTAGAAATACTAAAGTACTATAGTGTATAATTTTCCACCTTTCTAGAAGATTCTAAATATGTGTACCACATGTCCTAGTATTTGCTTAACATCACTTTAGTATTTATGTTGTTTAAATGCTATTTTTTGAAGTAACATGTTATTAATTATTTCAACAATTGATTATTCCCAACATTAATAGAGAATGTCTGACTATAAAGTGAAATAGGCAGAATGTATGATGCAGAATTGAGTTCCACATTGGCCAACAAAGCAAAAGGTGCTACACATTAAAGAAGACTAATTTCTATTATGAGGTTATTGAAAAGTGAAAATTAAAATAGGAGAAATAGATTATAGAAGAGTTATATTCAACGAGGTAAGATTTAATTACAGTAAGTTATTCTGAATTCTACTTGCATTTGCAAACTTTAATACACTGAGTGCTAGGCCTTAAACACACTTTCTTAAAACCTTAAAATAAAACCTACTACTTAACATCGAAATATTGCAGGGACTATTCTTCTGAATATGTGATTCTCTGCATTTTACTTGAATAGACATTCTACCTTAACAGTGATTTATTGAATCAACTTCCATAAATTCTAATTAATGAGAAAACTGGTAGATATCTAAGAATGCTCTATAAAATCACTGCTCCCAAGAATTGTACACAGTGAAGTTAAAATGAGAGTGGATATAAAATAAGATTTTTTAAATATTACCAACTTTAATATCATTCTCACAAGCTTCACAAGTCCAGTGCAATTTATTTCAGGCCTGTGAAGGTCAATATGAAATGACAGATTGAAATACTGTACGTGACTTGCAAAAGTCATTTTTGGGCAAGCTGTTTTCCAAGACTTAAATTAAATTAAAGCTTACCTTGCATCAGACATTTTTATTTTAACTGGATTGTGGCCTCATTTTCAAAGATGATCACTTTTATCCCTGGCTGTTAAATAGATATTACCACTGTGAAAATGAGCTTGATGGCATGTGGCAAATACTGATTAAGTGCAGGGCCTGTTCCTTGAAGAAATGATTTTTTTATCATTGGAAATAAAATGCCAACTTTTTTTTTCTCATAATTTGCAACATCTTCTTGAGGTTGTAATTGACAGAAGGATTGTGTCCAGTGTTTATTAACACAAGATTTGAGCCAGACATTGTTAGGCTCAAATCCCATGTCTGCCACTTATTAGAAGACTTCTTAACTTATCTGTGGTCACTGGTTACCTCACATGTGAAGTGGGGAAAATCACTGGTGTTTGTCAGAATTCAACAAGGTACGTATCACAGAGCTTGGCACAGAGGAAGCATACACATAATCTGAGAGTCGTTGCTGTTGATGATTTTATCATTGGTCTCACATCTGTATTATTATTTTTTTTATTATTAACTTTTCTACCAACTGGCATTATAATTTTAGTGCTCTGGGTTTTGTATACTGATGATATTAGAGATGAAGATCCTGAAATGACATATTTTTAACCAGATCAAACTGGTTCTCTATGCATGAGTTTCTAGCATGTTGCCCATTCTAGAGCACTTGTCACCTGATGGTGGATACCTTGAAAGTTTGCTAATCTCACTGCTAAGAGCTTTCTCTGGATGAATGTGATTTAGAGGCGAGCCCTTGCCTGTTACACTTCTTGGTTAATTCTGCTTCTCCATTTTTCTTTTTAGGGTCTGCCTTCATGGCTCCAGAGGAGAAATCAACCAGACAAGGGGTGCAGCCCTATCTGGCCATAGTGACTCCTTAAGGCAGAACCCTGGTACTGTTAGGGTCCTTTTCATAAGTCCCATCATTGCATGAGTCATGAGATGAATGAGCCGAGTTGACTTAATCAGTGCTGCCTAGTTTAGCCTCATTTCAGGCTGTATCTAAGCTTATTAGGCACAAACTAAAAGGAAATTTTGGTCATATTTTATTAAACACTGTTTATTAAACATTTTATTAAACACTAGTTTTCAGAATAAAGAAATTTTCGTTAACAATCTCTAAAAGTGACCAGTGAGATTTCTTGTTTTTAAGATTTTTGTTTTTTAAGTGCCACCATGAACTCATACAAATATATTTGATGTTTTTAATCCAATTATTAGATACCAAAAAGCCCCACATTTATTACTAAGCATAACACATAAAAACACATAATACAAATGTACATTTTGTTGAATTTTAAGGCATACACTCTCGTGTATAACTTGGCTAATCAATCCAGATGTCTTCCACAGGTCCTGTGTCTATGAAGACTAACCAAGAGGTGCATTTATATTTATTAAAGTAGAAAGAAAAGCTGTGTAACTTGGGCCTTCAAACCTTCAGGTCCAGATATTTGAGTGAATCTTCAGTAGTCTGAATGTGGACAGAGATGGGCAGAGCAGGCCCAGTCTCCAAATAAGTGTCGGCAAAATCTTTACCCTGTAGAAGGAACATAGGCCAGAAGACAAGCTAAACCAGCCACTGGCTAGGAGTGAGGACCAACTTGCCCTTTCCTCCCAAGTTCTGGAGGAGACTATTTCAAAATAACAGTGATAGTAGATAATAGTTTTAAAAAATTAAAGTCAATTTTTTGGAGCAGTTGTAGGAAGGTTGAAAGGAAGGTACAGAGATTCCCCATATACCCCTGGCTCCATATATGCATGGCTTCCCCCATTAGCAACATTACTCACCAGAATGGTACTTTTTTTTTTTTTTTTTTTTAACTGAGGATTACTCTACATTGACACATTGTAATTGCCGAAAGTTCATTATTTATCTTAGGGCTCATTCACTCTTGGTAAGGTACACTCTATGAGTTTAGATAAATCTATAATGACACATATTCATTGTTGTAACATCATACAGAGTATTTTCACTGCCCCCAACTCCTCTATGCTTTGCCAATTCATCTTTCTCCCCCATGCCTACCCCTATCAACCACTGATCGTTTTATTGTCTTCATTGTTTTGCCCTTTCTAGAATATCAGAGTTGGAGTCATACAGTATGTAGCCTTTTCAGATTGGCTTCTTTCATTTAGTAATATGTAGTTAAAGTTCTCCCATATGTTTTCATAATTTAATAAGTCATTTCTTTTTAGTGCTGAATAATGTTCCACTCTCTGGAGGTATCACAGTTTATATATCTATCTGCCTACTGAGGGACATCATAGTTGGGGTGGCTTTGGAAAGTTTTAAAAATAAGACACAATAAATTTTGCTGCATCAATTGACTTCCTTTCATGAAAGATTTCTCTGTAGCATCAATGCTGTTTGATAGCATTTTACCTACAGTAGAATTTCCATGAAACTTGGAGTCAATCCTTTCAAACTCTGCTGCTGCTTTATCAACTAAGTTTATGTAATATTCTAAATCCTTTGTTGTTGTTTCATCAAGCTTCACAGCATCTTCACCTGGAGTAGACTACATCTCAAGAAACCACTTTCTTTGCTCATCCATAAGAAGCAATTTATCTGTGCAAATTTTATCATGAAATTGCAGCAATTCAGTCACATCTTCAGGCTCCACCTCTAATTCTAGTTCCCTTGCTATTTCTACCACATCTGCACTAAAATCTTAATCCCCTCAAAATTATCCATGAAGGTGGGCATCAACGTATTCTATACTCCTGTGTATGTTGATATTTTGACCTCTTCCCATGAATCACAAATGTTCTTAGTGGCAACTAGAATGGTGAATCCTTTCCAAAAGGTTTTAAATTGACTTTGCTCAGGTCCATCAGAGGAATCACTATCTATGGCAGCTATAGCCTTACAAAATGTATTTCTTAAATAATAAAACTTTAAAGTCAAAATGACTCCTTGATCCATAGGCTGCAGAATGGATGCTGTGTTAGCAGGCATGAAAACAACATTAATCTCTTTGTACATATCCATCAGAGCTCTTGGGAAAATAGGTGAATTGTCAATGAGCACTAATACCTTGAGAGGAATCTTTTTTTTTTTTTTATGAGTAGTAGATCTCAATAATAGGCTTAAAGTATTCAGTAAACCATTTTGTAAACAGATGTGCTGTCATCCAGGTTTTGTTGTTCCATTTATAGAACACAAGCAGAATAATTTAACATAATACTTAAGGGTCTTAGAATTTTCAGAATGGTAAATGAGCATTGACTTCAACTTTGTTACCAGCTGCAGTAGACTCTAACAGGACAGTTAGCCTGTCCTTTGAAGTTTGAATCAGCACTGACTTCTCCTCTTTAGCTATAGAAGTCCTAGATGGTGTCTTCTTCCAATAGAAGGCTGTTTTGTCTACATAGAACGTCTGTTGTTTAGTGTAGCCACCTTCCTTAATTATCTTAGCTAGACCTTCTGGATAACTTGCAGTAGCTTCTACATCAGCTTGCTGCTTCACCTTGTTCTTTTATGTTATAAAGACAGCTTCTTTCCTAAACCTCATGAACCAACCTCTGCTAGCTTCAAACTTTGCTTCTGTGGCTTCCTCACCTCTCTTAGTGTTCACAGAATTGAGGAGAGTTAAGGCCTTGCTATGGATTAGGCTTTGGCTGAAGGGAATGTTGTAGGTGGTTTGATATTCTATCCAGACAACTAAAGCTTTATCCATATCAGCAATAAGTCTATGTGCTTTCTTATCATTCAGGTATTCACTGGAGTTATACTTTTAATTTCCTACCTGACTATCTTGGCTTTCTATATGCCTTCCTCACTAAGCTTAATCATTTCTAGCTTTTGATATAAAATGAGAGACGTGTGACTCTTCCTTTCACTTGAACACTTAGAGGCCATTGTAGGGGTATTAATTGGCCTGGTTGCAATAGTGTTGTGTCTCAAGGTACAGGGATGCCCAAGGAGAGAGAGAGAGATGGGGGAGCAGCCAGTTGGTGGAGCAGTCAGAACACAGACAACATTTATCTATGAAGTTCCCAGTCTTATATGGGCATGGTTTGCGGCACCCCAAAACAATTACAATAGTAACATCAAAGATCACTGATCACAGATAACCATAACAAATATGATAATAATGAAAAAGTTTGAAACATTGCAAGAATTACCAAATGTGACATAGAGACACAAAAATGAGTAAATGCTGTTGGAAAAATGGTGCTGATAAATTTGCTTGATGCCGGTTATCACAATCTTCAACTTGTAAAAGATGTAATATCTGCAAAGCGCAATAAAATGAACATGGACTATCTCTCTGTTTATATAATTTTTCTTTGATTTTGTTCATCAGACTTTTGTCATTTTCCTCATAGAGGTCATGAACATATTTTATTAGAATTATGCTTAAGTGTTTCATCTTTGGGGGTGCTAATGTAAATGGTATCGTGTTTTTAACTTCAAATACCAGTTATTCATTGTTTGTATATAAGAAATCAATTGAAATTTGTATATTAATCTTATATCCTATGATATTGTTTTAATCACTTATTAGTTCTAGGTGTTTCTGTTTTTGTCAGTTCTTTCAGAGTTTCTACATAGATGATCATGTGATCTGTAAACAAAAACAGTTTTTGTCTTCCTTCCCAATCTGTGTATTTTTTACTCCCTTTCTTGCCTTATGAAATTAGCAAGGACTTCTAGTGGGATGTTGAAAAGTGGTGGTAAGCAGGGCCATCTTTGACTTGTACATGATCTTAGTAGGAAAGCTTTGAGTTTCTCAACATTAAGTATAATGTTAGCTGAGGTTTTTTTTCAGATAGCCTTTATCAAGTTGAGAAAGTTCCTCTCCATTCCTAGTTTAGAGTTTTTATCATAAATGGGTTAGATTTTGTCCAATGCTTTTTCTGCATCTATTGATACGATCATGTGATAGTTTTCTTTTTTATCCCGCTTGTATGAATAATAGGGTTTTTAAAATTTTTTTCAGCTTGCTCCTGCATTTTATCTTTCTTTCCAACGTCACTGAGATACAATTGACATGTAACTTTGTTTAAGTTTAGGGTGTACAATGTGATGATTTGAAATGTATCTTGCAAAATGATTACCACAATATGGTTAGTTAACACATCCATTACCTCACATAATTACAATTTTTTTTGTGTGTGTGTGACAAGAACACATAAAAATTGACTCTCTTAGCAATTTCCCAGCATGTAATACAGTATTGATACCTATAGTTTCCATGCTGTACATTCAATCCCCAGAACTTATTCATCTTGCAATTGGAAGTTTCACTTTGACCAACATGTCTCCACCACCCACCCCCTGCAACCACTGGCAACCAGTAGTCTACTCTGCTTCTATAAGTTTGACTTTTTATTTTAGATTCCATGTATAAGAAAAATTATACAGAATTCATGTTTCTCTTACTTATTTTATTTAGCATAATTCTCTAAAGGTCCATCCAGGTCATTGTAAATGATAGGATTTCTTTCTTTTTTTTTTTTTTAATGCCTGAACACTATTCCATTACATATATAATGGAATATTTTATGTATATATATATATATATATATATATATATATACTGGATCATAGGATAGTTCTATTTCTAGTTGTGTGAGGAAAGTCCATACTGTTTTTCATAGTGGCTGCACCAGTTTACTTTCCCACCAACAGTGCACTAGGTTCCTCTTTTATGCACATCCTTACTAACATTTATCTCTTTCTTTTTTTTACAATAGCCATTCTAACAGGTGTGAGGGAATATCTTACCATGGTTTTGATTTGTATTTCCATAATGATTAGTAATTTTGAGTGCTTTTTCATATATTTGTTGGCTATTTGCCTGTCTTTGGAAAAATGTCTATTCAAGTCCTCTGCTCATTTTTTAATCAGGTTTAATTTTTTTTTTAATTTTTTTGCTATTGAGTTTTATGAGTTCCTTACACATTTGGGATATTAACATCTTATCTAATATATGGCTTGCAAATATCTTCTCCCATTCAGTAGGTTTCTTCTTCATTCTGTTGATTGTTTATTTTGCTGTAGAGAAACTTTTTAGTTTGATGTAGTCCCACTTGTTTAATTTTGCCATTTTTGACTGTGCTTTTAGTGTTATATCTAAAAACTCATTGCCAACATCAATGTAAAGGAGCTTCTCCATTTTCTCTTTCAGGATTTTTACAGTTTCAGATTATATATTTTAGTCTCTAACCCATTTTAAGTTAATTTTTGTGAGTGATATAAGGTAGGGATCCAATTTCATTCTTTTGCATATGAATACCTAGTTTTCCCAGCATCACCTCTTGAAGAGATTGTCTTTTCCCCCTTGAGTATTCTTGGCTCCCTTTTCAAATATTAGTTGACCGTGTATTTATTTCTGTGCTATCTATTCTATTCAACTGTTCTATGTGTGTGTGTGTTTTATGCCAGGATGATACTTTTGATTTGATTACTATTGCTTTGTAGTATAGTTTGAAAACAGGAAGTGGGATGTCTCCAACTTTGTTCTTTTTTCTCAAAATTGTTTTGTGGTTCCATATGAATTTTAGGATTGTTTATTCCTATTTCTGTGAAAATAAGAAATATCTTTTCATTTGTTTCTTCTTTAGTTTCTGTCATCAGTGTTTTATAGTTTTCAGTGTACAGGTCTTTCACCTCCTTGGTTAAGTTTATTCTTATGTATTTTATTGTTTTTTATGCTATTATAAATTGGATTGTTTTTTTCTTTCAGATATTTCATTGTTAATGTATAGAAATGCAACTGATTTTTGAATGTTGATTTTGCATCCTTCAACAACTGAAATCATTTATTAGTTCTAAAAATTTTTTGGTGGAATCCTTAGGGTTTCTACATATATAAGATCATGCCATCCACAGACAGAGACAATTTTATTTCTTCCTTTCTGATTTGGGTGTTTTTCTTTTTTTTTCTTGCCTAAGTGCTCTGGCTTGGACTTCCATTCCTATTATGTTGAGTAGGAATGGTGAGAGTGGGCACCCATGTCTCATGCTTGATTTTAGAGGAAAAGCTTTCAGCTTTTCACCATTGATTTTGTTAGTTATGGGTTTGTCATATACAGACTTTATATGCTCACATATATCCTTCTGTTCCCAATTTTTAAGAACTTTTATCATGGAAGGGTGTTGCATTTTGTCAAATGCTTTTTCCTGCATCTACTAAGAGGATCATATAATTTTTATTCCTCATTCTATTAATGTGGAATATTACCTTTATTGATTTTCATATATTGAACCAAACTTGCATCCCAGGGATCAATCCCACTTAACCATGGTGTATGATCCTTTTAATGTGTTGTTGAATTTGATTTGCTAAAATTTTATTCAGAATTTTTTCATTTATGTTTTTTAGGGATTTTGGCCTAAAAATCCAAAGTTGTTTCTTGTAATATGCTTACCTGGCTTTGCTGTCAGGGTAATGCTGGCCTCATAAAATAAATTCAAAAGTGTTTTTGCCTCTTCAAGTTTTTGTTATGATTTGATTAAAATTGATGTTAATTCTTCTTTAGAATAGAATTCACCAGGGAAACCATCTGGTTCTGGAATTTTCTTGGGAGGTTTTTGGTTACTGCCTCAAACTCTTTGGTCTTTATTGATCTATTTAGATATTCTGTTTCTTCTTGATTCAGCCTTGGAAGGTTGTATACTATAGGAATTTATTAATTTCTTCTAGGTCATCTAATTTGTTGGCATATAATTGTTCATAATAGCCTCTTATGATCCTTTGTATTTCTGTGGTCAGTTGTAATCTCTCCTGCTTTATTTATAATTTTATTTGAGTCTTCTCTCTTTATTTTTGGTTAGTCTAGCTAAAGGTTAGTCAATATTCTTTACCTTTCAAAAAAATAATTTAGTTTCCTTGATTTTTTTCTATTGTCTTCCTAGTCTTCATTTCTTTATTTGTGCTGTAATCGTTATTATTTCCTTCCTTTTGTTAATTTTCATCTTAGTTTGTTCTTTTTGTAATTTCTTGAAGTGTAAAGTTGTTTATATGAAATGTTTCTCTTTTTTTTTAATTTAAGTATATACCTCTATATACTTGTTAGCTTTTGTACAGCTTTTGCTGCACCACATAAGATTTTATGTTGTGTTTTCATTTTTATTATGGTCAAGGTACTTTCTGATATTTCTTTTCACTTCTTCTTTGTCCTATTAGCTGTTAAGGAGTACATTGCTTAATTTACATGCATTATGAGTATTTCAGTTTTCCTTGTGTTTTTGGTCTCTAGTTTCTTATTTTTGTGGTCAGAATAGATACTAAATTTGATTTCAATCTTCTTAAATTTAGTAGGACTTGCTTTGTGTTCCAACATATGATCTATCCTGGAGACTGTTCTCTGAGAGTTTGAGAAGAATGTGTATTCTGGTGCTAGTGGATGTAATGTGTTGTATATATCTATTAGGTACATTTGGTCTATATATTATTCAAGTCCTCTGTTTCCTTATTAATTTTCTGTCTGGATGATCTATCCAATGTTGAAAGTGAGCTATTGAGGTCCTCTACTATTATTGTATTAGTGTTGTATTGAAGTTCCCTACTATTATTGTATAGACAGAAATACAAGAAAAGGACTCCCTTTGGTTCTATTAATATTTGCTTTAAATATTTAGGTGTTCCAACGTTGGGTCCATATATATTTACTACTGCTATCTGATTAGTAGTTTTTAAATAGCCTTACTTGCTAAATTAGAATGTTGACATTCAACTGTGTGTCAATTACTAATTATTTTCATCTTTCTTATTGTTATAACTGATCCATTAAATCCAACATCTGAGTCCCACTGACTAAAAATATATTTATAGCCTTGCTGCTAAATGGTAGATGCCATATTTTGCACTGAAACCAAACTCAGGACCAAGCCAAGGAAACATTCTCTGCCTCATAGGTCAACTCCTTGAGGGCAAGGCAAAAGACTTCTTTAGTTTTCTCTCCTCTATTCATTGCATCTTGCACATAGTGGGTGATGAAGAAGCATATTTTGAATGGGTTAACAAATAAAGCTGTGTCACATTCTTATGCTTACATGGTAACTATGATTATCAATCCACTAAGCTGATCAACAAACATTTCTATAAAAAAATAAAGAGAAGATGTTCTAACAGTTAAGCAGTTACCTTTATAGGCATATGAGATAGAAAAGAAGGAGGGGGAAGGAAAGAGGCTTCCTCCTTACCAGTTCTTGAGCTTGGACAAGTCATTTAATATCATATAAGAGAACAGACTGGCCTTATACTTCTCAAAATGTCACCTTTGAGGATTAAGACATATGTGGAAACATTTGGGCAACTGTCAATGCCAGACATCAGTAATCCTTCAAATGTTAGCAGCATGCCCCTGGGTACCTTGCTTTAATCACCTTCCCATCTTCCCTTCCCATTTTCAGTTCAACAAAACCTCCCTCTCCAAACACACACACATATACAACTTTATTGAAAGAAATTATAGAGAACATGGCAGACAGATGATAGTTATTATTTTTGAGTAGGTCAAATTGTTCAGACGTTTCATAGTGTGGGCAATACAGTGTAGGCAGCCATATGCCTTGCTCTTCTACCTTATAAGTCTTGGAGGTGTAGTTCAAGATGACTAAAGGAACTGTCTTGTATTCATAGTTGGGTAAGGCTGTCTCCACATATAAAAGCTTTAACCTGAATTGATGCAAATTAAATGCATTATATAACTCCCTGATTCAATTAAGTAATCAAAAATTTCTTCATGCCTAAATATGCTCTCTTTATCCCCTAATAAACTCCTACTTGTCTTTGAAAATTCACTGTGAGAAAATATTTGTAATGATTTGAGACAAAACACTAACCTTCTAGTATACAAAGCGTTCTTACAAATCAGTAAGAAATTCCATAGAAGAAAGAGCAAAACATGAACAGTGAATTCTCAGGAAAAATTAACAGTAAATGTATGAAACAGTAAAATAACATAATTATAAAACAACATGTTTATGAAACACTTGTCATAGACAAAAGCAAATAAAGAAACTAATCAATTTTTTCCCCATATTGACAATAAGCACCAAAATATTAATAAGCAGAGTATGGCAAGGATACAGGTCATATATTGTTGATAGGGATTGGCAGGAAGTTTTGTACTCTCAAATGTGAATGGACCCAGCAACCTCACTTCTAGAAATTTGTTGTAAAGAACTACTACCATGGGCACAGAAACATTTGTTCATGAGTATATTCAAAGTAGATTTGTCAGTAATAGTGAAACACTACAAATAGCCTCAATGTCCAATTCCTTAGATAATTGATTACCTATGTTTTGATGTGTCTGTACCATAGGATTCTAGGCATCCCTTAAAAATGCCTGGCATGGAAAGACCTCCAAGATATGTTAAGTGGAAAAAAAGACAAAAGTCAGCAAGCAATGAAGGTATGCTTATATGCAAAGAAGACTATATATATATATATATATATATATATATAAAATATATATATATATATAAATGTATATATAAATTTACCAAAGAGCACTTGGAAGGATGTATAGCAAATTGTAGAAAGCTGATATTTCTAGGGGTCAGGGGAGAAGGGGGGAATAGGGAGGCTGTGAAAGGTGAAAGGAGAGCCTCACATAAGTGTTATCCTGATTGCTTTAATCTTATAAAGATAGGAGCTATTCAGATATTTATAATCAAAAATAAACAACAAAAAAGTTATTTTAGTTCAGTGTAAAGAATTGTATCAAAGAGGTATGTTATCCTTTTAATGATGTGTATTAGCTCTTCATATATTCTGGATAATAATACTTAGTTTAATATATTAAATTCTTCCAAACTGGAACTTGCTTTTTGTTTATGGAGTCTTTTCTTACCCATACATGTGTTATCTTTATATTGTCAGTATGATAGTCTCCTAAGTTTTCTGGTACACTTCAGGTACATGTAAAACTGTAAAAAGAGTACAGAACTTTATTCTAATATTTCTAATATTTTTATAGTTTCAAATGCATGTACTTCTTTAGAACACCTAATTTTTTTTTTTTTTTCTCTGCTGTGAAGTAGAGGGTTACCTTGAATTCTGTTTTTCCTTAAGGATCTAATCAGTCATCCAATTCAAAATTTATTAAATGGTTTTCCTTTTCCCATTAATTTAAAATGTAAATTTTTTCATAAGTAAATGATCATATGCACATGGGTCTGTTTTTCATATTTTCTCTTCCACTGATACATTTTTCTATTACTTTGCGAGTACCACAGTTTTATTATAAGTTTGCAGTATGTTTGGCAATCTAATAGAGTAAGGTCTCATTGATGTTCTTGTTTGCTAAATTTCTGTGACTATTTTTGTATATTTTCTCTTAGCATCAACATGTCATGTGCCATTAAATATTGTACTGCAATTTTGATTTGAATTATATTTAAACTATAAATACTTTTAGGAAAATTATATCTTTATAATATTGAATTTTTCTATGTTAAATGTATGTAAAATACATCTCCACTTTCCATTTAATTAGATATTCTTTTATGTTATCAGGTAAAATTTCTTTTTGTTGTTTTTTTCACGTAAGTACTTACTCTTTCTAACTAATATTTTTCCTAGGTATTTTATGTTTTTTATTATTGTTGTGAATGATATGTTTGATTTCAATTATATTTTCTAATTGATTGTACCTGTCTCAAGACAGCATGATCTTGTATCTGGTCATCATTTTATAAATAATATTATTATCACTACTAGCTTTTTAATTCTTTTCTTATATTTCTAGATAAATAATCATAGTGTCTCTAAATCATGACCCTTCTCTCTTTTCCATTTTAATATTTACTTCTCTCATTTTTTTCCTCATTTTATTTCATTAACCAGAATCTCTAATACAGGGTTAAATAGCAGTAATGATAGTAAGTCTCCCTTTATTTTTTTGAGAGTTCTGATGGGAATGATTCTAATATTACAGCAGTAAGTGCAACATGGACTATACACTTCTGGTAGATACCATAATTCAGACTGAGGCTTTTATTCTCTATTTTAGCTTACTTAGTGTTGTCATTGTTGTCATGTGCTTGCTTTTCATTTAAATCATGAATGGTCTTTATACAGCAGCATCATAATGTATCAGTTCAGAGAGCAAGTTTCAGAGTCAGAATTCTGCATTTCCTGCATAACTCCACCATTTAACTTTCTTTTGCCTCAATTTTTCATCTGAATAGAGGGAGAAATAATAACATCTCCTCCACTAGGTTATTTTAAAGATTAAATGAGCTCACTAATGTTAAAGAACTTAAAATAGTACTTGGTACTCAATGAGTAATTTATAGCACTCAATGAGTTAGTAGTATTGCACTCAATAAGTTATTTATTATTATTATTACTGTCATCATTATTATTACTATTATAGACCTGTTCATTTGATTTTCACATTTGTTTCATATAGTAACTTATATTAATACATTTCTTGATGTTGCACCACCTTTGCATTTCTGAGATATACCCTGTCATGATTCATTTAACCTACTGTGGAATTGTATTAGCTAATATTTTCATCTGTTTATAATAGATTCTTTGGTCTATAGTTTTCTTGCTTTGTGAATGAGTGAGTTTGTGTGTGTGTGTTTGTGATCTTTATACAGTTTCGTTGTCAAGATTGTTCTACCATCAACTAATCAGTTAGGAAGATGTCCACGTTATTTTGTGCATTGGGACACTTTCTATAATACAGATCCTTACATAAACGTCTATAGAATTCATACTAAAAAGCTTGGACTTGCTTTTAGGGATAGAGCTCTGATAAGACTTTCATATTTTTCAATAACTGCTGATGTATTCAAGTTTTCATTTTCTTGAGAGGATCTTGATACTGTGCATTTTTCTAGAATTTTTTTCCTATGATTTCTCTTTCAGCATGAAGGAGTACATAGTATTCTCATACAATTATTTCAAAATTTCCTCCATATCTACAGAAACTTTTATTTCTTATTTTAATTCTTTTTTGCTGTTTTTTTAAAATTCTTGGTGGAAATGGCAGCTATTTGTCTATTTTCTTGGTGTTGCTGAGACTAGTGTTTAGATGTATTGTCATCTATTTTATTTCTTAATTTAATGTAACTTATGCTTGTATTATTATTTATTCATTCCTTCCACTTTGGAGGGGTTTATAGTTGGTTACAGTTATTGCACAGTATGCTTAGACCATGAATGTTTAAACTTTCTTGCTGTCCAATATTTCGTCATTTCTCTAATCACTCATGAGTGATTGTTGCAATGAGCCTGAATTGAGTTCCCAATAAATGTGTATTGAAATTGTTTTCCTGAAATACGAGAGGCACTGGGGATATCTTCCGGGTACAATCTGGTAAGGAAGTAGATTTTAGAAAGGAAGAATGTGGGAAAACAATCAAGTACGCTTGCAGAAAAGGAAAGAAGGAAAAATGAAGGAAAGAGGGAAGGAAGAAAAGGACGGAAAAAGAAGAAATGAAGAATAATGACATTAGAGCAAAATAGAGACTCCTTAACGATATGCACAAGGTACTATGAAATGATAAATCTGTAACCTAGGGACAGTAGTAATTGCTCTGCTTACCTCAAAGTATTATTATAAGAAATGAGTGAATTAATATATGAGAAAGCTTTGGGAAAATCTGTACAGAAAGATTAAGTACAATAGGTCAGGTGGGTGGGATAAATACTAGATTTCTACATGCCATCAAGAATATTACCATTCTTGACATCAGTTTCATCCATAATTATGTAACATACTTTTAAAAAATGTCATCCGAGAAATGTATACTTACCTAGTACCTAATGATTCACCTGTATATGTCTCTTCCTCTATTGAATTCTGGGCTCTAAAATACTTTTCTCTACTGTAAAATATTACTTCCATCTGTATCACAATCGCTTAGTTACCTATTTCCTCAAGTAATCCTCTTCAAGTTAACACCAAGTTAGGTTATACTCAGTCTTATCCTGATGGTACCATTAAGGAATACCCCATGGTCACATGGTTAGCATTGGCCCATGTGACTATAAGTCTCATACAAAGGGACATAATCTCTTTGGGGGACATTTTCAGAATTTAGGGAATGTGTGGTTTGCAGTAGCCCCTGGTCATTCTGCTTCTGACCCATGTGCATTGAAGGGCATCCACTTTCCTCTACCTCCCTTCCCAAGTCCCTCCCCCATGTTATGACATATAATTTGATAGTTGCTACTTTGGGAGCATGGTTGTAAAGAGGTAATATACTCTAGACTTTGGATAATATATTCAGGTAACTTACCAATCAAGATCTCTAAGGTGTTAAAACAAAATTTTTTTTTTTTTAAACTATGTCCTGTGACCTTCTAGGAACATCCAGTTGCTCCTTGTGGAGACATCAGTTCTTCAATGTGATTTGCAATTGTATGAAGAGTGAAATATCAGGAAATATGAATATAAGACAGGTATTGCTGTCTATAAAGTCACTCTTTCCTCCCTCTTCCTTTAAAGAATCATCTTCTTTGTAGAGACAGATGTTGCCCTGCCCTGATCATGTGGTTCCGGAAGGTGCTTCCAGTCAAACTGCTCTCCTGACCAAAAAGGTAAAATTCTGATTCACACTGGGTAAATCAGAGCATCTCACTTCTTTTGCCAAAACAATTGGTTCAAGAGGGTTGTTGTAGGCAGAACCATGCCTTCCCAAGATGTTCACATCTTGATTCTCAGAATCTGTGCATATATTATGTTACATGGAAAAGGGGGACTAAGGAGCCAGTTGGAATTAAGATTGCTAACCAGCTGACCTCAAAGTAGAGAGAATATCCTGGATTATCTGGGTGGACACAGTGCAATCACAAGGGTACTTAAAAGGGGAAGAGAGAGGCAGAAGAGAAGGTCAGTGGGATATGATATGAGAACGCAACTCAGCGTTGCTGGCTTCGGGAAGGAATATGAGCAAAGGAATGCCAGTCGTCTCTAGAAGCTGAAAACAGCAACAACAACAACAAAAAAGAATTTTCCTCTAGAGCCTCCAGAAGGGAATTTAACTTTGCCAACTGGTTGAATTTGGCTCAAAAAAGACCCATTTCAGACTTCTGACCTCCAGAACTACAAGGTAGTAATTTTGTATTACTTAAGCCACTAAGTTTGTGGTAATTTGTTATAGCAGCAATAGGAAACTAATACAAGGGTGTTTATATAAACCAAGCTGGGCCAAAAAAGATATTTTCCCCAGGAATTTTTAAGGTATAGCCAGTGAGTAAAGTACAAAGTTGGGGAGATGTGAATCTGGAACTGCCAAGGGACCCTATGAGAAAGCTTGTTTGCAAGAATAAACTGAGAACAGAGATAAAGGATGAAAATATCCTCCTCAACTCTCCTCTCCCCAGAATTGTGTTCTGTGGGACAATATACTCTCCTTTCTTGTATGCTAGTTACAACTGGGGTATTCTGTAGCTTGCAATTTGTCACTTAAGAAGGCTTGAGAAGCATGGGACCAAATGTTTATATGGGAGAGGTTTCCATCAAGCACAGTTCCAGAAGGAATGAGACCACTACACAGCTCAGAGCACCTTCGAGGAAGATATCTCCTACACATGATTGTAACATTTTTTTAAAGAATAGAAAACTATGCATGAGGCTCCTGGTCTTCTCCAAGCCCACCCCTCTCCAGTGTTCCTTGAGGAGCTCAACTCTTGGCTCATTAAGCATTGAGATCTTCGAAAAGCACATTTAGGTATCACATAAACGTGTGTAACAGGATCACCTACTTTCTCACAAAATACCCCCTTATGAAAGTTCGTATACTTATTTTATTTTTATATTAATTTATTTGATTTTTCTCATGGGCCTTCCATCCTCTGCTTGATGGAGGGGAAAGAGACCTACACTGGAGAACAATCTGGTGATGTCAATTTAATAGCATAGTTTGAACAGTTTTTTAGACAATGTAATCTCCTTAGATAAAATGTCCAGTCATTTGGAGATACCCCCATCCTCCTTTCTCTTCTCTGAGTTGGTGTCTGAACAATTCTTCTGTCCTCAGGGTTCAAGGAGACATGAGGTCCCTGAGTCTTCAGCGTATCTCTGGCCTCTCCCACCAGGTTGCTGCTCTGGGCTGCTTCCTGCATAGGTGACCCTCAGCATGAAGGTACATGCCTTGGCTGCACCCTTTGTCTGATCTAACTTAACAGTCTGTCTCATTCAGCCTCGTCAGGCCCACTGGTGCTCCCCAGTCAGCCTCATGTCATCCCTCTCACAGTGTAGCTGGCTCTTCTGAGTCACCATCACAAAATTCATCTGGCCCTGCTTCTGGGCTGTGCACCTGATGGCTTGTACTTTGGAGTCACGTTGCCTCAGGTCCCAGCATGCCCCATGGTAAGCTGACTACCCCTCACTTAGTCTCCAGGGAGCACATGAGTGTTTCTCTAAATTAGGTCCATTCCAGGTGTATGGGAAGGTAGCATAGGAAAAGTAAACTATGCCCTTCATCTCTCTAAGTCTGCTACCACCCAGCTTACTGTGAAATGGCAGCCCCCAAGATGCTGTGTATGAAGGCTCTGAATAACCTCTTACCAGGTCCCAACCATTGAGTTGGATAAAGGACCTCTGTCTATGATATTCCTCTCAATCCATCATATAAACTTCCTTTTTATGGCTTAAACTTAGAAGAAGGAAAATTAGGATATCTATGACTGATCTCCTTTCCCTCTGACCTCTCCCATCTTTACACCCTTGCTTTATAGGGTCAGACTTAATTAACGTCCCTCATGAAATTTTCTCCTGCATCCAGATTCCAGCCTCAGGCCTAAATTGTTACCTTAGGAGGGGTGGAGATGGGAGAAGAGGGAAACTAGTAGAATTTTCAAAATGTTTCACTAGCTATGCATATTTACAGTAGAATTTTATTTTATATTCACAGAAGAAATTGCCTTAAATTCTAAAGCACCCAGGATAAGGAGAAGAGAGTGATTCTTCTTCTTGTAAATAGCCATAAAACATACCATTTAGCATTGTTTTCAATGTTCTCTCACTTTGCTAACACATGACCATAGTGCTAGTCATGTGATTACAAAGTACTAACAACAGGGTAATTAAAGCATCTTACACTTTCTGAGTGTGGAGATTCCGAGGTGAATCTAATTTTCATTGACTTCAAGTGCCATGGGGTGGTCAAGAATATAGGAAGTTGGTTCTCCAGGGAGAATTGTTTTCCACATGTCATCTTAACCTGAAAGGGAACAGAAAATTAATCAAGACAGTGACATTTTAAAAAGGGTGCTGTATAGAAAGTAGAGAAAGAACATGCATTGATGGATTAATAAAAGTGTTGGGAAGCATGCTGGAGTCCTCCAAACTATGGCTCAGAATGGATGTTTCAAACACTCAATGACATACTGACAGATAAATAAGCACAAGGATAGCTCAGTAACAGTATGATTCATGTGTCTATCTTCTCTGGGTATCCAGAGATCCTATACGTGTATTGTCGGCAATTTACAGGGAACAGGATCTGAAGCTTAGAAGGAAAAAATAAAAGCTCTGAGGTCTACCTTTGAGAGCAGATGTTGAACAGATGTAAAAATTGCAACATAATTTCTACCTTCTTAAGGTCATTTTCCTTTTTCCCCATTTTGGGGGCATTTTTGTTTTGTTTTATTTGTTTTTTACATATGAAGTTGTTTTATTAGAGACCTTTTGGGCTTATCCAACTCTGCTGCAGAGTAAGCCTGCTGCCACAGCTTTTTTTCCCG
The DNA here is from genome assembly GCF_005190385.1 of Monodon monoceros. NCBI lineage: Eukaryota > Metazoa > Chordata > Mammalia > Artiodactyla > Monodontidae > Monodon > Monodon monoceros. Next base: position 45,756,484 of record NW_021703778.1, read on the forward strand.
CAAGACCTCCTCAGGAGTCTGAACCAATGGCATACAGTAAGGAGCCCTTATCTGTGCCTTATTTCTCATTTGGTGCAAGTCAGACTTCACTTGATGATGTTGACTTTCTCAGGATAGGGTCAAGGCAGTTTACTAAGGATGCCCTTAGTGCAAAATCTCATATAGACACTTCTACTAAGGGGAGCTGACACTCAGTGCACACTGGGCATCCATGCATGACTTTCTCCTAGTGCCTTTATGGAGTCTGCAACATCTGGCATGGAAGCCACAAAGCAGTTGTCTGAAATGTGCAATCAAACTGGACTGTGCAAGGCAGAGCCAGAATCCCAGCTCCCAAACGCAGCAGAGAATTGAAAACAGAGGAGTGCTTGAAAACATGGGTCTGGAACTGCACCCCTACTCTGCCACTTTAGTAAGTTACTTCTTCCCTGAGACCTGAGTTTCCTTATCTGGAAAATGTGGAGAATAACCTCACACTGTCAGGATTAAATAATATTATACATACAAATCAGAGTTGGCAACTCTTATAATGTCTAGTAACAACCCTGACATATATTACTTGTATGAACTTGCCAGTTCTTCTTTGACTTTCAGTTGGAATTTATGTATTTAGCAGATAAAAATCCAGGGTGTCCAGTTAAATCTTGAATTTCAGATAAGCAGCAAATAAGTTTTTCAGGATCAAAAACACCCCATGAAATATTGGGATATAACTTATGCTAAAAAATTATTCATTGTTTACTGAATACTTGTCTGATAAAGGAGAATATTCATGTTTACTCATCATATTAGAGGTGATGGTGAGGATGACATGAAAAAAAATATACAAGCAAAAGTTTTGTAAATCGTAACATGTGATTCAGACACGAGGGAATGCTCTGATGATTAGTATGGATTTTGGAGTCATCACTGATTCAGGAGCAGGTTGAGGGATGCACAGTGAAAGTCAATGAGAGGAGATTCTGTAAGTTATAGACCAGTTAACCTGTTCACCTCTTCTCAGGGGCCAAGAACCTCTGAGTTACTTGCAACAGACTGCTTTTTCTCATTAATATGCATGTGTGAATCTCACTGGTAAGGAATTTTTGTACTTGGATTGAGGAGGGAAGAGGAGAAGTATGAAGAGGATTGTGCAGGGGACTGCCAACCTTTATACAGGGAGGGTTATTTCCTTTTTAATTAAATTTCTAGACATGCAATTTGCCTTTTCCTATGCATTCAGTTTTTCATCAGCTTTTTCCTGGTAGAGTGGCAAATCATAAACAGCTTATTTCAGGAACAATCACAGGAGGGGCCATTTGGGTGCCCACTCATGCCAAAGCTGCATTTTAAGCATAACCGCTCCTTCAACAGAGAATTCCAAGTGAAAAAGTCAAGGTTCTAAAAATACTCAAGGAGATTTTAATCTCCCATGTAAGGTGCATTCAGGAAATGAAAGCACTCAAATGCTTTCATTTTCAAAGAAAAGAACATAAGGTCTTTTCCATCCTTTCTCATGGGCCAAAACTAGACCACAGAATAAAATTCTGCATAACTCAGGTTCCTGCATAACTCAGGCAATTTCTCAAGATATCATAAACAAAGGAGAGAATGTGACTTGTACCATTGTAATGCCCAACTTACTAGCTAATTCTGCTCTTTCATAAAATGAATAGCTCATAAGTCAGAAACTTAGTGAGATCAGTTATTTGGTAGGATGAAGTTAAAGGAAGTCTCAGTCATACAACAAATAAACAAACAATGTTGATTTTTAAACCAGTTTTGCCAGCTTCCTATAGACACTGTCTCATAGCTAGGAGATATGAGGACTAAGTAACTACAACAACCAACTTGGCAATTTCCTACAAGATAGAGAGAAATAAATCTCTGAGGACCCTTGGCCTTTGACGCTGGGATGCAAACGCTTTGGGAGAAAAGAAACGTATGGTGAGCACGAGCTCCAAAGCCTGCGGACCATGCCATGAAAGTCCCTCCCTTGAATGAAATTGCTAATTTCCCCACTGGGAGCGGGGGAGGGGAGGGGCTGATTTTCAGCTGGCAGGCACAACAGACAGGATAAGGCTCTTTGTGTTTAGACACTCGGGCCATCGCATTTTATGGACACAAATTGAAGATAAGATCTAGTGATGGAGTCTCCGGCCACAGCTTGAGACCAGCCCATCAATGTCAGGTTTCGTTAAGTACCTGATGCCGGCACTTGGCAGCACTTCCGGTGGAAAGATGTTCTGGCAGGGGCAGTGTCTCCAGCGAAGTTCAGACTCTCATTTGCCATAAATGAAGGAGATGGGAAGTGAGCTGTGAGATTTTTAGACTAATATTTAGATCACTGCAATTTATCTCATCTTAAGGATCAAGCTGATTGAACGCGAGCCGAGTTTGAGCTGGACTGTGTTTACAAGGCCTCCTTCCTCGGACCTAGATGTTTAAAGAAAGAAGAAAAGCGAGAGCTGGGATTTCCGGATGACCTTGGAACCAAAAATGGCCAATCCCAATAACAATAATAGCAAGAATAAACAAGCATGAATATTGCAATGCACTCTCTCCAGTGCTGAGAAAAATTAATTTCCTATTTGAGTCCCATTCACATAAATACTCATGATGATGTATTTAAATCCAGACTCTCTTAAATCCTAAGCCCACAGTACCTGAGCCAGCAGCCTGAGTCTTGCATTTAATCGGTTACTGTAATAAACATATAAAATTTTTTTTTCATGAGAGGACAGAGCAGTGGCTACATAAAAGGACATCAAATGACACATCCTCCATCTCCCAGCAAATAAAAAAGCCATCAGCTCATAACAAGGCGGTGATAAAAGGTGCTGAGGCCAGTAAGATTAAGACTTTGTAATAAGGTTCGGGCGCCAAAACTGACAGCCATTTTCTTTTATATTTATCATGTCCTCACATTGGGGTGAGAAGCCATGGCTGTCCCATTGCTGGCTAGAATTTATAGCAGCTCCATTATTAGGAGATTGCAGTGAAATGGGGTAGAGGTATGGTTTTCTGAGAATGTTACGATAGCCTCCTACATTATACACTTGACAGGTTTGTCAGCTCTTAGTAACAAGCCTTGTAAAGTACTTTAATATCATTAGCACTATTTTCTTAATGTGTCTGTTCTCCTTGCAGCCTGAAAATATCATATATCATAGGCCGGAGGGTAGCCTGAACTGCTATCTCCCCTCTTCTGGCTTCTTAAATGTGATTTTATAGTAACATGTAGAGTTGATATTTTAATCAAAATAATGTAGTCATTTTCCTTTATTGATTATCAAGTAAATATGTATAAATATGTAGTTAGGGGTGGGCAACCCTTTTAGAGGATATTGAAAACATATAATGAATGGCTTTCCAGGGTAATCTTGCTGCCTGCTTACTTCCGCTATGCTATGTGCCCAGAGATTTTCCATTCTGCTCTCCTTGCCCAAAGATCTCTGGAATTCACACATGGGAAAGAGGGACACGGGTCAGAACCAAAACCCTGGAAGAATGTTCCAGGTAGGCAAGGCCTAAATTAGTTGCCTTTGAAATTTCTGTACATACACGCCTTCCTTTGTGCAAACTAGCATAAATTACAATATATTCTGTAGCTAATGGTGCATTTCCAAAGGACCCACATTTATTTTGAAGTACAGAAATCCTGTAAGGCTTTTTCTTCCTTTCCGCGATGAGATATTGACTTACGTATGCCTATCAACAATGCTAATGTAAACCCAAAGACTCAACATTGCAAGAGTTTTATATGTTTTAAATTTCAAAAATAAACATGTATTACTTGGTGAATGTAATAAAATTATAAACTTGGCTTAGATCTCATGTTTAAACAGGACATACACCTTAATAGGGGTCATGTTTATTCTTAACATTGTAAATTTCCTCATATATGAGGGAAATTATCATAAAATTTCAATTACTGTCAACAATAGCCTTAAATCAATACCAAAACTAAAGATGGGCACACACATACCCATGCAATATCAAGGGAGTTTTATTAGGACCTCAAATTGTTCTATGCCTTAAAAGAAGGTTAAAGTCAAATACACAGTTCAGTTCTGTGCCAGAGCTCAGAACAAAACATCAGCCTTGTGTGGGCAGTATCGATATCATGTAATTTACTACACATTGCCAAAAATGTGTAGTTGACTAGTTACTGGATGTGTGCCCTACCCCTCTACCATCACTACCTCAAATGAGAAATGAAGGATATATACAATGGAATATTACTCAGCCATAAAAAAGAACAAAATAATGCCATTTGCAGCAACATGGATGCAACTAGAGATTATCATACTGAGTGAAGTAAATCGGAAAGAAAAAGACAAATACCATATGGTATCACTTCTACGTGGAATCTAAAATATGGTACAAATGAACCTATCTGTGAAACAGAATCACAGACATAGAGAACAGACTGGTGGCTGCCAAGGGGAGGGGTTTTGGGGAGGGATGGAGTGGGAGGTTGCGGTTAGCAGATGTAAGCATTTATTAATAGAATGGGTAAACAACAAGGTCCTACTGTATAGCACAGGGAATTATATTCAATATCCTATGATAAACCATAATGGAAAAGAATATTAAAAATAATGTATATATATATATATGTATGTATAACTTAATCACTTTGCTGTACAGCAGTAATTAACACAACATTGTAAATCAACTATACTTGAATAAAAAAATTTTTTAAACGTAAAAAAAAAAGGAAGAAATGAAGGGATCTGTGGAGTACTTTCCTTTCGGTCAAAATCACTGCACCTAGCTCAGAGCCTAGCACTTAGTAGGTAATCAAAAAATATTAGTTGGAAGAGTGCATAATGAATCTATAATTTCTTCCACCTTACGTTGAGTTTTCTATTGGCCCATGGCCATCAACATGGGTTACTTGCAAGAAAAAAAAAGTATGTATCAGATGAGAGGAGCCATGACAGTTGGATCTGAGATTAATTTAGTCCATGCTTTTCTTTACTAACTTATGTAATTGCTTCTGCGTTTACAGCAGGACCATATGCAGATGCTTTTAGGCAACAGCACTACATACTGACAAATAGGCACCACTGGGTAATCCAAAATGCTTGTTAACAAATTATTTGCATGCATCTAAAATATTTACTTTTAACCATTCAAAAACATGATTCTGAGAATAAACAATCCAAAAAGAATTTAGACTTTTATCTCCAACTCCGCTTATGGCCTTTATGTCCCTTGGTTGTACGAATATTCCAACATATATTTCACAAAGTGGAATCGTTAGGTTAAATTTTGTCAAGTTAATATAGTTTTTTTCATTTTTATTAGGAGTACTTCCCTAAATTCTATATTCCCATTGCATTTGCCTAATTTAAGTGAGAAGAAGACAAGTTATACTTTGTACCATCTCCCTACTCACCTGAACAAGAAGACAGGGCAGGGTCAACCCCATATTTCTGTCTATTTTTATAGCCAGTACAATAATTGCCTGTGATGGATTACTTATATAGTAATTAAGGCTGATTTTTCTTAGAAAGGAAATGATTAAATCGTGTATTTTTCAGTGGGGTCTGGTCACCACATGAGGACCTAATCCAACCTTTTTTAAGTATTTTATGCCTCTTTGTCTGAAGAAAAACAATTAATTTGATGTTTTGAGAAGTTGTCCTGTGAAAATGCTATTCTCACACAGTCTTATTAATATGAATATGTTTTTAATATCTGTTGATATGTGACTGTTCCCCATCAGTCACATGACTGGCCATAAAATCATTTAGTCTATTTATTGCTAGAAATCATTAAGAACTAGACTCATTTACGTCTGTACATTTACTAAGCTTACAACATTTGATCCTATCAGAGAAAATATCTTTTGATTAAGTTTTTATGTGTAAAACAGCAGAGTAATTAGTCAAAATCATTGACTAAGGATTTATGGACAGTCATTCATGTGTCTAAACAGCTCTGTAGCTTCTCTGTACTTTTGTATTGACATTCAAAGGCAATATTATAATACTTAGGCCTAAAAGGAAATTTCAGCATCACCTGGTTGGTCTTCCTGAATCACTAAAACAAGAAACAGCAAATCCAAATTTTACTGTTTGAGCTCTCCTTTCCTTGACATACACACTGGACAAGTGTTGTCATATTTCTTTTTCCCCAGGTCCAGATGAGGGAAAGGTGGGCCCTTGATCAGCTCTCTGTATGTCTGTTGTTATCATTTATCTCCCTACCTCCATGTTTGAGGTCCCAGAGACTGTATGATATTTCATTTGCTCAGAGAGTTCTGGGCAGAGTCCTGGCCAAGCATCTTGACTCAGTTTTTAGTGTTCCACAGCAAACACTAATATTAAGTTAATTAGCTAAGAACATTCTAGTTAAATGCTATTATACTCATAAGACTTTAAGACAACTGATTGTAAAATCAAAATGTCACCTTCATGATTCAATGTCCCTACATTGAATTGTTTTTCAGTGAATATGCTCATTATTTTGACTTGGTGAATGGATGTTTAATTCACTGTTGAATGGACAATACGTTGATGTAACCATTTTGGACAACATTTTGACATTATCAGGTAATGTGGAAATACGTGTACCTTCCAACATAGTTATTTGACTTCTAGATGTATACCTTCAGAAATTCTTATAAATGTGCTTAGCAGTACTCAAACTAGCCTAAAACTGGAAACAACCCAAGTTTTCATCAATGGTAGAATTAAAAAATAAATTGTGACATGCTCATACAATGGAAACTATACACTGGAATAAAATAAATGAACAGCTATGTGTATGACCATCAGTGAACCTCAAAAGTTAATGCTGAGTGAAAGCACGAAGACAGAGAAAGATATACACATATGATTCCATTTCCATAAAAAAAATTAAAAATCAAATAAATCTCATACTGATTAGGGATTCATATGAAGGTGAAAACACTTTAAAGGAAAAGGGGAGAATTATTAACACAAAATTCAGGATGGGGCATGATAAGTAGATGGGCTAAGGAATGGGTATATGATGGAAGAGGGTAAAGAGGGGTAAAGATACTCCTTACTGCTCTGGTCATGTAATATTTCTTAACCTTGGAAGGTAGGTACAAGTGTGTTTTTTAAAAACACCAATTATTTAAAATGTACACTTATAAATTATGCATCTTTTGAATATAAATTTCAGAACTCAAAATAGTAACAGTAGATAAATAAAAGGAGAGGAGAGGTTGGAGGTGACTTCAAAGACACCTCTGTTCCTTTCTCTTGCTTTCACTTAAAAAAAAGACTCTGACACAACCATTGAGTTGTCCTTGGTGTAGGTAAAAATGGGCGCCCCTTTAACTTGTGCATTTTATGTCACAAATAGGAATATGTTTCTGTAGCGTATCAGCTTTAAATCAAAGCTAGACAGAGATTATTTAATATACACGAGAGTTATATGAGATCTCTTGTGTTCTGTATAATACTCTCCATATACGTTTAATAGTTAACAATATGCCTGAGGATTATGATTTTAAATCAATTATTCAGACGTTGAAGTTAGCCAAGTGCAGTCCATTAAAATGGCCATTGTTTTATGTTCCTGTCTCTTTTTAAGACAATTTTCAAAGACTAAATCAGACACTTTAGCCACTATCATCCCATTTCCCCCAGATGTGTTCATGATGTAATTTGAAAGTCACCATTGTTGTATAATTTTAGGAGATTTAGATAAATCATACTCTCACATGTTAAAATTGTAAATACTGTTTGAATAGTTTTTACCTTTGTCTTATTGTCCAACAGGAAATAGAAGGAGGTGACAGACACTCCATAATGTTTGCTGAACAACTCACAGAGAACAATGAAGGGCACACAGAGCATAATATCTCCTTTTATCCTCTCTCAATAACTCTGTAAGGTTCATACTACATTAATTATCCCCTTCTTACAGAGGAGAAGACTGATGCACAGGAAATATAAAGACTTGGCCAAAATAAGTGGCTATGCTCAGGTTTGAACTGTGGGTGGTTCGTCCTCTCTACCATTCTGATAAATTGCCCTCCATCCCATATGAATGGGCAAGATTATTACTCCAATGTTGTTCATGTTATGTATGTATGTATATGAGAAAATGTCTACACAATGTTTAGTATAGTTTGTGTCCATCATTAAATTATTTTGCAAATTTGCATTATGAGTAAAATTTACTATAGATAAATTATGCCCACATCAGGCAAACAATATTGACATCTTTTTAAGTTAAAGGCATCAAAGAGTTTTTAATAGAGACTGTAAAATATTTCCTTTAAAACATTTTTTAATCTCCCACTGCCTGAGTGAGACTGACATCTCTAGGAGATGATTGTCACATGCATATTTCCATTTTTCAGCACCCTTCGTGATCACACCAGGCTGGTAATTAGTAAGATAAAAATTGCTATTGGATAATGCACCATTTCAACTGTCATCCTGCTGGATTGGGGGAAAAAGTGATTCTGTAAAATGAGAGCCCAATGGTGAGGTTGTATTGACTTTTATGTCATGTTTGTTTCACTTTACTAGTCAAAACAAGTTTCCCGGCTCTTCCTGGCCCAGAAGGTTCCGTTTGCTTTATGAAAATGAAGCTGTCTTGTTTTCTGGTTCATAAATCATTGTCAAGCGGAGCTAGATAACAGAAACAAGTTCAGATTCCAAAACGATTATCCTTAGAGATGATATATTAAATATACAGAATTCAACTTGATTTTCATAAGCCATGTTGACTTTGCAGAACTAAGGCTGCAGGGGAAAATTATCTCATAGGAGGAGGTGTGAGAGCTTGCAAAATCTAACCAGGTGGGAATGATGGGGGAGGGAAGGAAGCGCATCTTCATGTACAAAGACATTTGTGCTTTCTCCCATTTTCTCTCCATTATTTACCTGCTGTCATTCCTTTAAGTATCTGGATGCCTATTTCTTTTATTAACAATATAGGAAACATCTTTAGAAAAGAAGAGACTCCCTTTTTTCCTATATTATCTGCCACTTCTTTTTCATCCTCTTCTCTGAATAGAATGATATCTTGTAAAATGCTTCTTCTACCTCTTTATATTGAAATTACCCTGGTTTATACCCTTTATATTGAATTACCAAAGGTTTGAGCTGTACCTTTGGGGTATCATAGCCCTTGTAGGAGAGGTTTTCTAATCTCTCATCAGAGCCAAATCAGGGCCTATGGAAATGGAATCTGGAAAAAAAAAATCACAGTGGAATCAGAAAGAATCACAGAAATGCTCAGAGATTGAGTGTCCCTGTGACAACTCACAGAGCATGTGTCTTGTACATACCTTGTCCTGAATGTGCTGAGGCTGACTTTTCCTCTGAATGAAGAGTTCAGACCTCCAAGCAAACTCAAGTGCCTTTCACTGAGAAAGAGAAATATTTCTTCTGTGTGAAATGTGTTTTACCTCCCATGTGACTTCGCAGTTCCTATTGGAGCTTCAAATCTCATTCCGTGTCCCTTCCTGAGAACTCTTCCTCTCCCCCGCCCCAGCCACAATCCGGGGTCCTGTTCCTCTGGGCGTTCCCTCGGAGCACTCCCTTCACTGCTCCCCTTCATACTTATTACGGGATCATCAAGAATTCACTACATTATTACTTTTTAAAATGTTTGTTCACACACCATGTAGTAGGTTTGCATTACATTTTTGGAGACAGAGAATAAAGAGAAAGAGACATGTACACGAAGCCATTCCAAATCCTGCATAAAACTTGATCTAGGGCTTCCCTGGTGGCGCAGTGGTTGAGGGTCTGCCTGCTGATGCGGGGGACGTGGGTTCGTGCCCCGGTCCGGGAGGATCCCACATGCTGCGGAGCGGCTAAACCCGTGAGCCATGGCCACTGAGCCTGCGCGTCCGGAGCCTGTGCTCCGCAACGGGAGAGGCCACAGCAGTGAGAGGCCCGCGTACCGCAAACAAACAAACAAAACTTGACTAGCAGGGGATTTGGGTGGAAATTCAAGTTGTAGTCAAGATTTAATTCTCTCAATTAGGTTTTCTTGCTCAGAACAGAAGGCAACATTCTCCAAAGAGCAAAATAACAGAAAATGTATATATGCTGTCATGCATTTCCTGTATTATGAAAAAGAACTTTCTCTGCCTACCAAGACAAATCTTTGATTTTCTTAAGATAAGCCATGACTAGGAAAGGAGACTAGCTCTGCCACCAGACCCATAAATACTACAAACCTCCATATTGAGCTTCAGGGACCACCCCTAGGAAGTTCTAATTTTGTATTACCTGGCTTATCTGATTGCTTTATTCTTTATTTACATATCTAGTATTTTTACTCATTTATAGAGCAGGAAAGCAAAGTAAGGAATTGGAAAGTTATTTTAAAACTATGCTAAGTGCATATTGACTAGCTGGGATCTTCACCTCAAGGTGTATTCTCAACAATAGGCTTGGAAACCTATAACACTGAGGTAATTATCTCAATTCATCACTTCAGTGAACTTGCAAAAAAAAAAAATAAAATAAAAACATCTTTTTATAAGCTAAGGGCAAAATGTCCACTTGAACTTGAACTTTGAGTCTTCCAAGACACTTAAAATTTCCAGGCAGTTGGTTAACACATATGGAATTTGCACATTTTATAAATATTTAGACATTTGTAAATACAATCTTGTTTTATACACCACTGTTGAATAACATGGGTGCTTTGCTGTTTAGGAAGAGTGTTCTACGGAACAATCTTTGCATAAAATGCAAAACCCTACATGGTTTATTTTCTATTATGTATACCTTACAGGTCATTGAGTCAAGTACTGTGGCAGGATTTCTAAAAGCCTGGTGATTTTTAGGAAAGATCATCAATAACATATGTAGCCGAGCAAGCTAAAATAATTACAATCAAATTTCATGCTTCAGGGCATAAACTGATTTCCTGCAAGGGTCAGGAAGGAATTATGCTGCCTTCACCAATGTGGACTTCATCAGGTAACTGACTCATCTACTTTTGTTTGGTTTTGCCCTTTTTTTCTGAAACAAATATACTGATCAGTTTTCTGAAGAATTTAGCTCTGGTTAGTCCATGCCCCTCCTCAGTTGCATTTTACCAGATTTGCTTTCTTTATGGTATCTAGGAATTTTTCTCTGGAAATAGCCACAGGATGGAGCACTGTCTGGGAAATGTTGTCTATAAAAGGTAAATGTCCCTTTTTGGACCTATTTTTTAAAGTTGAAGCTCTAGAAGGAGAAAATCAAATGGAGAAGACAGCAAAATAATATGATTTGGGATTTCAAGCACGCAGTCTTCACACATTTTCTGTTGGAGATCCTCTAAACCCATCTACTTCCAGTTCTAGGTTTTATTCATCTTGCTTCTTTCCTCTACCTAACTTTGGCCATTGGTTCTCCCTCATTCAAAAATCTCAATCAACACATGCATTTTCACTTCTCTGAACAGCTTCAGCATCAGGAACAAGAGATTCTAACTTTTGTCACCATATTTTGGATTGGGGGGAGGTGAGGTGCGGAAGAGGAGAGGAGAGAAGCAAATGGTTATTCTCAGGCCATGATTTTACCGCAAACTTAGCACAGAGGCCTTTGAGCTAATTACGTTCTATATATCTGAGCCAACTAGCAGAGCTTCAAGCTGACACTAGGATACATCTGGGCCTGATAATAATTGCAAATACTCAGGGCACACTTTAAAAAAGAGCTTATGTTACAATGTGAAACAGCATGTTTTACAGTCCTCAGAACGGTCAGATAAATAAAACAGCTCTGAGTCCAGAGCTTTGTGGGGGGGAAATGTATTTTGCAACATTTCATTTAGAGCAGAAAAATTTCCCCACTGACAAGGGAACATTTGACCCTAAGAAAATGTTGTTCTACCCGCAGCTGTTTGAGGTAAAGGGAGAAGGAAGACCAGGCTGTCTTCAATGATATGGGCTATAAGATTACAAGCACCTTGCATTCAGAGAGACAGTTTTGGAGATTTGGGTCTGATTTGAGAGTGTCAAGGAGAATTTATAAAAAGCACCTTTTGCACATACGTTCAAGGTGAGAGAGTAGGAAGGAAGATCCTGCACGTTTCTTGGTTGTATTGAACATAAATGCTGAAAGGATAATTTGAGTTAATTTGGGAACTGTCTTGGGGGCAGGTTTAATGTGTTGAACACAGCTAGGTGACTTTCCAAAATAATCATTCCCAAAGTCAGAGTTTTGCGTAAGACAGTAACAATCGTCAGTTTCCACTGGGCATGAAACTCCCATGCAGTTCTATCTGCTAACACACACTGTATGTCTGCAACCGTCTTCTTTCCTCCTATGGAGACTTGCGAGGTCATAAAAGAGAGGGATATCACTCACTTTAATCTGGTAATTTCCCTGTTCCTTAAATTCACATTTTTTTAAGTGTAGCTTTGACACATTAGTATTTAATATTCTTGCCCTTCCATTTAGTACATGGTTTTGTGACACAAATACACCTACCCACACTACTCATGCTCTTCATCTCATGCCCCTACTCTTCCAGAATACTTTTATTTAAAAACTGCCTATCGTAACCATAACTTTATTACAGAGGGAACAAAATAATATAAGATCTTCCGTTTGTAGAGCACTTTGGATTTTACTGGTTAGTGCAACTCTTCTTTCTTCATTCTCAAACATCATGAGAGGGAGGGATTAAGCCCCCATTTGACAGATGTAGCAACTGAGGTTCAGAGACAGGTATTAAGTTGTCCCAAATTCCACACAGTAAGCATCAGGGCTCTTGCTCAAGTCCATGACTCACTGGAGTCTGGAACTAAATTAAGTGCCTTCAGCGGTTGTATTATCATTCAACTGCATAGCAATTTCAATTTCAAAAGCACTTTTCTTTTCTTTCCTACAACATCTACTTTAATAAATAAATTCAAAGAACCCACCCATTTTAAAATCACTCTCAATTTAGAGGAAGTAATTAAATTTCTTAATGAAGATAAAGTAACAAATGTAATATGAATGTGATATTCCTTTTCTGTATAGTCTCTTACATCTATGGGTATTAAATACACCTCTGAACATGTGTTATTTTAATGATTACATGCCATATCTCCCAACTTGTTCTCTCAAGGAAGAAAATAAACACAGATTTTCTTGAATATAATTAATGTGTTTCAAGACCACACTTCACATTTTCCTGAATCCCCCAACTCACTCAATTTTAAGGCCATCTCTCCTAAGACAAAAAAAAAAAACACCCTTTGTTGGTAAGTCTTAGGAAGGTTTTTTTTTTTATTTGTGGGGGGGGGAGTCAGTTTCTCTGGAAAGCCAGCTCCTGTGTTCTCAAGGGTTATAAAAATGGGAATCATTTTTATTGGCAATCCACTGGAATAGTGCTGAGACAAATGGAAACTTGAAGATAAGGATCCTCAGAGGTGAGAACATACAGCTGTTGGGAATTGCGAGAGAATCTGACCAATAAAGGAAGTCACTATTTTTCCAGGCTTAAAGTGAGTTATAGGGTGAGACGGGTGTTGTATATTTATGTAAGCCAGCAGCAGGGAGTTTAAGCGGCTGTATATTGCTGAAAGAGCATCATTCACATTCAGGCTGAGACAAAACGTGGAAATGAAGTAACATCCTGGCCGAAGAAGGCCTCACGACAGAATAATAACATTTCAGAGAGGGGGGCCGTGTGCGAGGCTGTGGGTAGGACTCAAAATGAGGAAATGATCAAGATGCCTTGTCAGGCCTTCAAAAAAACAGTTACACACACACACACACACACACACACACACACACACACACCCTCAGGATTAAGGCCTGGCCAAGCGTCCTTGGGAAGGAAGGTCATTTATCTTTTGCAGAAACGCGTACAATCACTTGCAACCTTCATCAGTATAGTCAGCAAGATAGCTTTGCCAAAAGTACTAGAAAAAATATATATCAATACACATATTACAGTTGAGTCCCCATTTGGTGTTTATTATTATCATACACTCTTGCCTCCTATATCAGCGTGGATACTAATTCAGGACAATATTTGAAGGACTAAAGTGGTTCTGGCAGCTCAAGAGATTCAAGGGAAGGGAGTGGGTGGGGAGGAGAGAGAAACTGTCTTATCTCCTGTGTTTATTCATTGTGTCCTTTTGTTTAGAGGAAGTTGCAAGTAGAATAAAAGGGTCTTGAAATTACACTCTGCTAATGACAAATGGTGAGAGGGAAAGAGAGACAATCCATTTCAGAAAGATGATCAAAAGAAGAGGGAAAAAAACAGAGTTTTAACATTCAAAAAATATACACAGCTAGTCTGTGGGACTCTTTGAAAATGCTGTCTTTGGTTTAGTAGAAATCATATTGGGTGCACCCAAAAGCTAATTAAGATGTTGTCAGAAATTTTAATGGTGGATTGTGGTAAATATTTCAGAAACTTTAGTCATATTAGCAAAAAACACAATGTGAAATAAGAATCTCCAGTCACACAGAGAGCTTTTAGTTAATACTAAATTAGAATTGTTACTAAAATTGAGTCACTGGGATAAAAATAGTATATTTTATCCTTGAGGTTTATTTATTTTTGAAACGGATATGACAATTATGAAAAACTCAAGTAAAATCAAAAGGCTTTCTATAAAAATGTTTATGTGGTGTGCCACAGACTAGAGTTTTCCTTATTAGGATAAAGTGCAGTGAGATGTCAAAATGATTTTATACTAGGAAAACATAATTTAAAACAAAACACATATTTAAACCTTCAGAATATTTGGTTAAGTTTTAAGAGAATAGCGGAATTACAAAATGAATAGACTTGCCTCTATTTTTCCTCTGCCGTTTTACAAGTGAATATTAAACTGCCATTAAAAAACAGTGATTGAAATGATTTAATTTCCTTTATTGACCCTTCTTTAAAAGTATTATTCCTCACTGGTTCAATCATGCCTGACAAGTTTGCACATTCAACCCCAATATTATCAGGACATGGTATTTAGCAATGTTTTCAAGAGCCAACGTCAAGGAAGACTAAGAATGAGTATAGGGCTCTTCTCCCTATAAAATGGTCAATTGCAAACAGGAACAGTTCATATGACATTTGTAGGTGAACTCACCAAACACAGAGCTGAAGCCAAAAATTTCTAGGAATGACAACTTCAGCACCTCCGTGAAATGATTCTACTTGCCAATTTCCTATTTTTCCACAGGGGACATCTTAAGGGTTGGGGTCATGCAAATTCATTCCTGGCTTCTGAAGCATCAGGTAATGGCCATTGCTAAAGGCAGGATTCCAAAACCATTAGCCCACTGGTCTGCTCCTATATGGGAAAACCTAGTATTTCAACCATACCCCCCCATCCCCAGGCACACCTGCCTAGTACTAAAAATGCATTGGTGGGGAACATACTGAAATAGGTCACTCACTGAAGCATATCTTAGAAGTGCTTGGAAAAAAAATGCCATTTGCACACAGTTTGAGCTCCATTGAGAAAAATAATATCTTAAATACAGATTGTTCAGAGTCTCCAGTCCTGCGTTTTATATATATATATAACCTATCTGTGCAGAATTTCTTGAACTAAGAATTATTGGTCACACCTGCAGCAGCTCATATAGGAAGCAATAGTGGCAGGGGGAAAAAATTCTTCCTTTCTTTGGTTTCTCCCTTAAACATTTGAGGATTGTAAGGAAACATCAGTACAGTTGCAGGCATCTGTGTGTTGTGATGTGTTGAAAAAAAACCCTCCATTTAAACACGGATTTTAACCTTTCCACCTTAGCCTCTTACATTTTCTTTCCTTCTACTCAAGCATTTAGGTAAATTAGGATGAGGTCCCTCCATAAAAATGCAAGGGGATCAGTTAGACTTTCATCTCTAATTTATTCATGAAGGAGCGAGGTCTTGCCTGGCCGTGCTGTGCATCATCCTGTCAGAATGACTTTCTCTTGTTGAGAAGGGAGATGGAAGGACAGGAAATCAGAGGCTTTGGTTTTGCTGTAATTGCTGTGAGAATAAAAATGCTGGTGCTTTCTTGCTCGGTGAAGTGAATATGAGCAAAAGTTTCAAAAATAAGGTCCAGAACTGAATGAGCATCTATGTGTGTGTGAGCATACCAATAAAAAAATGTATTGTACATATAAATATTTATATATTATAAATACATAATAAATAACATATAAATTTTATCTAATACATGTATAATATAAAAAAATCATTCCATCTATCTGAACCTATTTGTTTATCATTGTATAGGTGCACCATCATTTCAATGTACACGTGGGTACAAAGTATTTACAACAATGGAAAATACACCTGAATTAAATTTCCTAAATCATATCATTTCCAGATCTACTGGATTTTTGTACTTATAACTTTGTGTAAGCTTGATACCGTGGACTGTCCACTTTGACAATTATTGTTCTCACGCATAAAGATTAAGCTCTCCATTGCCCTCTATGTGCAAACAAATCCATGTGTACAGGCCCTAGGCATCCTTGAATATGTGCAAGTTCAGAAGATTTATCAGTCTTTTAAGAAATCCCTAATTTTCTCTTTCAAATTTACCTGTGGTTTAATATATTTAATGTTCTCTTTTTAAAGTTCCTCATCTTTTTTTTTCTTCTTAAATCATTTCCTGGTTTTTATTGTTTTTTTTTCCTTTCCTCCACTTTCAAATATATTTCACATTTGGAAGCTCGTCGGAAAGGAGCAGAGTCGTAATGTGAAAGACCTTATTCTAGTTGATGAATAGGTTCCTTGGTTTTGCCATTCCCACCCCAGCATTCAAAAATTATCATCTTTTATACATGTGAAAAAGGGAGGGGTTGGGATTTGGCATTAGTTCTTTTAGTCGTCAGGAAATTACAAAATGTACACTTGCGAAGTAAGCAATTTTTGCCGTCTGCCTGAACATCCATCTTTTTAATGAGCCTTGTTTATAACCTGACGTTATGTTTCTAGTCACCTACCCTGTTTACGTCTTTGGCCCCTTTAATTAAGAGAAGAACCAGTTAAAAGAAAGTAAGAAGAAATATTAATATGATCTGATTAATTCAGCTAGCAGGAGGTTATGGGGTATCAAGGTTATTATAGCCTATAAAGGCAATGTGAATAAAGCTGTATTCATTTGTAATTTTATTAGGCGGAGCAAATTAGTGAGTCTGCATAGCAGTGACAAAAGACCCAGTCCTATTCTCCCTTACCCCCTACTGCAAGGGCCGGGTGCCCAAAGTTAGGCTCCATATTAGGCAAATGAGATCTGATAAATCTCAGCTGCACATCTAATGAGAGCCTCCAGAGCTGGTGCTGTGCTAATTTGGAAAGATTAGCTAGGATGTTTGTGTATGGCTGGTTAAAGTCCAATGGAATAAAAGTAAGACACAGAGAAGAGGAAGCAAAACCTAGAAAGGGTTAAATACATTAAGACAATGGTCCTCTAGAAAAGGTAAGGCCAGAATCGATAATGGGCAAACTATTAGAAACAAACTATCAAGGGAAGTTTGAGGGGTGAAGTAAAAATTCTATTTTAAAAGAAATCTCAATGGTAACTAGTCCCTTTATAGATCAAAAAGCAATAAGGTCCACCTGTGTGGGCTGCTTTTTCACCTCCTGGAACCTTCCCACTCCAGCTTCTCTGACGTCAGGAACCTACCTTTTG
Organism: Monodon monoceros; assembly: GCF_005190385.1. NCBI lineage: Eukaryota > Metazoa > Chordata > Mammalia > Artiodactyla > Monodontidae > Monodon > Monodon monoceros. Next base: position 45,774,047 of record NW_021703778.1, read on the forward strand.
TCTACTTTTAAGGAGTCAAAGGAAATTGCAGAATTTTTTTCCAGCAAAGATGTGGGGAGCCCTGATAAGTTAAGGAGAATTCAAAGTAAAAGAAAGTAGGGGGAGTTTTTAATACAAAGATTTCAATATCCATCAAGGAAACATTCCCATGGGCTGGTCTGTGGAGTTTGAAAAGAGGCTTCATTATTCCTGAATCCTGACTAGACAAATTTGCTTGGGCCTCCAGTGTACAAATTATAGTTTCTCTTGTCTTGCTTAATCTCATCAATTCTTCTAAACTCTAATTTCAGACTAATCTGATATTTGTTCTGGCTTCACTTGGCCACTCCTGCCCATGGCTCCTATCCTTACCAGGTCTTTGCCTGACCTCTCTGTTACAATTTTAACACTGAAAATTTGGAGGGTCTCACCTTCCACTGTAGTCCAGAAATAGATACCTATTTAGACATGAGTAAATTCTATTCTATTCCAACACTTGAAATATATTGTGAAAATTCTTAGTCTGATATATACCCCGAATATAGACTCCTGAAGGACCCGTCTGAGATGTTAACCAACTCCAAGGTAGAAAATTAGTTTTTTACCATTAGTAGGGCATTCTATTGAGTACACTCTTAAAAGAAGAAAAATCATAAATTGGATAATAGCAGCAATGTAGTCAAAATAGATGACTTCAGAAACCCAATGGAAAAACGAAGGACATGCCTCTTAAAAAGGCATTCCAATGGCCAAAATTATTTAAATGCTTTAAATTATATTAGGAGCAAGCATAAAAAAAGTTAAAAATTAAATAATAAAAAATAAACTCTCCCTGGTTGAGTAGAGAAATGAGTTCTCAAGGAAAAAAAAAGAAAGAAAGAAAGAAAGAAAGAAAGAAAGAAAGAAAGAAAGAAA
>NW_021703778.1:45774950-45886734 GCF_005190385.1 Monodon monoceros
AAAGAAAGAAAGAAAGAAAGAAAGAAAGAAAGAAAGAAAGAAAGAAAAAAACTCTTACTGGGAATCAATGAAAGCATTATTTTGGACTTAAGTTTTCTCTTACCTCCAAGTACAACAACATAACATAAAAATCCTAAAAATGTGAATAAATAAATAAATCATTTAAGCAGTGCTCTATCCTTATTATAAATCTGTCTCTAAAATTTCAAAAATTTATGTAAAAAAATCAATGTATATGAATGTGGGAGGAGACCCCCACTGTGAACATATTTAACTACCTCCCAAAGTCATTGGGATTTTTCCTCCTGAGCAATAATCTCCTTATTTAAAATCGTTTTGGCCACATTTTCAATGGAAAATGTTCATGGGAATTTTTAATATTTACACAAAATGTAAATTGCCCTTTGATCCCCCTAATCAGCTCTTTGCTTCCACAGGTCAGATAGGAAATGGTTAAAAATCTCTGTAACAGCAGAAATGATGCATCATTCAGATGCAGCTAATACCACCATAGTAGAGACTCAGGGAATATCTACTGAGTCAAATAAGTCAAATAAGTGTTCAAGCGTATATAACACACAGGTTGAGAAAACGATCGTTGGTTTTTCAATCAGAATCCATTCTTCCTTCATTATTGGTGCCACCGCACTAAGAACATTTGGTTCATTATGAATGGCAGGGGTTTAGAGCATGTCCCCTTGTCAGAATCCCAGCTCGGCCACCATATGCTGTGTGTCCTTAGGCAACTAACTTAACCTCTCTTTGCCTAAGTTTCCTCATGTGTACAAGGGGGAAAATAAGAGTAGTGCTTAGCTCTTGAAATTATTTTGAGAATTAAATGGTTTAGTACATATAAATCTCTTAGAAAAGTATTTAACATATGGTGATACTCCATAAACCTCAGCTCTAATTATCATTTTACCTTTTATTTTGGATAGTTTTTGGCAGTCTCTCCTTCATCCATTAGCCTGTTGAAGGCAGGAATACTTTTATTCAATTCCTTGACACCTCAGTACCAAGCACAAAAGCTCTACCTAAAGAGAGGGACTCAAGACATGCCAATGTCTTCTGACTAGAACATTCCTTTCACTCTTATTGCTTTGGATTTCTCTCTTAATCTTCTGCTTTATGTTTTCAATAACAACAATAAAGCATCAGATAACTATCATACAAAGCCACATGGAGGTTTGACTGGTAAGAGCCACATATTATGATAATGATAAAACATATACTTTATGTCATTATCTATTGGCTAAAATACAGGTCTACGAACATATATGACCTTATTACTTCTCTCAAAAAAATTCATTTGTTGGTGTTAGGATACTGGAAGAAGCAGAGATTTTAGAAAACTGGCTCTGCTACCTTCTAAGCTACTTTTCGCATCTATTCAATGATAACACCCACTTCATGGGATTGTGGTGAGTCTAGGTGAGATAATATGTAAAGTACCTGGTACTCAATAAATGATAGCCGTTGTTACAAACACTGCAGAAAATTTTACCTCAGATGGTTCCCATGGGAATGAAAGACTTAGAGGAACCATCAGTGGGTAATAGTTGTGTTTATAGTTGGTGATAGTGCTTGGATAAGAAGGATTCTGAGTCTGAGCCCACACTCAGGGAAATGGTCCCTGATCCATGAACATATCTGCCTTGTGCACTATATGGGGAGGGTCGGCACCATGCAGGGGTCTTTCTAAAAAATCTGCCCGTGGATTCTTTTGGGAGGTTGATGAAGCCTGTGAACCTGTCTCAGAAAAAAGTGATCTTAAAAAAGGATACAAAATGCATTTTAAAAAACAATCATTAAAATGTTAAGAAGACAAACTCATCATACCATAATATACATGTTTCTTTGTTAGATAGTAAATAATGAGATCTAGTAACAGGTCTCATACCTACCATCTACCATTGTTCAAAGATGTATTGAGTGGGAATTCCCTGGTGGTCCAGTGGTTAGCACTCCTCGCTTTCACTTGCTGAGGTCTGTGATTCAATTCCTGGTACGGGAGCTAAGATCCTGCAAGCCGGCAGCAGCCAAATTAAAAAAAAAAAAAAAAAAGTTAAAGAAAACCCCACTTATTTATTTAAAAAAAAAAAAAACACAAAGAAGTATTGAGCATACATGATATTGTGAGTTATCTGTGACACACGTAATATAGTAGGAACATATCTGTGATATCTCTTGGTGACAATTCACAGGTATTTTTAGTGCTGTTATGATGTTTTATCCACATTCATAGTAAAAGGGAATGCTACCTTTCAGTTAGAAATCAGTGAAAATAAAGATGCAACTTTTGTCCATGCAATTTCATAGTCCCGTTGCTCTAGAGGGCCAAATGAAGAATGACTGTGTTTAGAACCCCAAGTTAAAAGCCCTGGTCTAAAACCTAGAAATTTATTTTCATGGAATCAGCTTGGCATACTGTGTTTTTCCATAATCACCTCTCTATTTGCCCTTCAGCATATATACACCCATTTTATGAAGTTTGTAAAGACATTGAGTCCAAGCCTTAGAAATGGTTAGGATATTTAAATTGTTCTTCCCACCTAGACACAGGTTGATATAATTATTATAGTGTTTATGCTTCTTGCAGGTTGGACTCTCTTGGTATAAATGCTGGAATTTAAATGATAGTCAAGTTTGAAGATAGATGCAAGTGTCATATTAAGCTATGACACTATTTTAAGCAAAGAAATTCTTTAAGAACAGTTATAAAACAGGTAGTACCTTACATCTTGGGAAACGTCATATCCAATTATGCAGGGTGATAAGATTAAAATAAACTTTGGACAATCATGCAGACCGTGGGATACTTAATTCCACCTAAACCTTAAAGCTTTTTGACATTGACCCCGTATTCTCAGATAAATGTAATAATTCATTCTCCTAGATACAGAATGATTCTTCCTTCTGTTAGACTAAAAGCCCAGAGAGTATGTAAATCTATATAGCTGGGTATACCACAACCATTTGGGACAGGCTGATGGGTATCTGTCAAAAGGTAAACACAATTTAGAGTAGGAATCCATTATAAAGACAGGATACCAGTCTAAACTGTTTTACATATTTACAAATATTTTGCATGTTATTAGCTCCCCATGAAAGTTCAATGTCCAGGGGATAGTGTTAAAATAAAATTTTTATTCATTGCCTACACATCTTCCTGCTGATTGAGAAAGAACTCAGTATGGGAGTCTGTTAAACTTGACCTTTCATAAGCAGACACACTGTCGTTCTTCCTTGCTTGTTTATATTTGTAGTACTAAAAAGATTAATTGATTGTTCAATGAATTATCACTTTACAGATCGGGTTAGTCTCTTAAACCACCAATCACCCTGTTAACATGTAGCTACAAATGAATTGTTTTCAATAGGAAGAACATTATCCCCTATGTAGGTGTGGCAATTAGATTATTGATTTTAGGTAAATGTCTAGTTAATTATGCAATAGGCTTCATTTTGTCTGTTAATTAAGCTGCTGCTCTTTTAAGTCAATAAATTATAGCCTCAGGAGAAATAAGAAGTTTCCCATTAGAAGAGTCCAGGTACTTCCCCAAAACGGGGACAGAATAGAGGGACTTCCTTCAAAGCAAAGACCTAAATGAAGAAGAATTTTTAAGAGTGAATTGTATTTCCAGTTCATTCATGGTCCATTTCTATAATCAAGATTAAATGGAAATCTGAATAGAAATACTGGAAGAGAAGCCAGTAATCTCTTTTTGTAAAAAACTCTGCCAAAAAGAAAATCAACTATCTCTGTCTCACTTCGTATCACAATGACCAGCTTTAACCTGCCTTTCACCCAGGATCCAACTCCTTCCAAAATGTTGTCATTATACTTGTCATTTAACTGTTAATCACTGATCTGACCTAGTAGGGTGAAAGGAATTGTCCTGGGAACAGAGTCTCAATGCAACTCAGAGTACTCACCAACACTCCTTACCCTTTGTCCTACTCTACTTGGGGATTGTTAGTTTTTTATCTGTTTCCCTTTTGGAGGGAGGATGGGGAAGGGTGGAAGGTGGGTCTCTACTTGTTTGCCTAATCACCTGGAATCTAAACTTGCCATGCCCCTCACCTTGATTTTATAACTTGGTGAGACTTCTGACCAGTTAATTGATCCCAGACTCTGCTCTGTCTATTCTGTCTTCAGTACCAATGTCACAACCATGTCGTCCCTTGAAAATCTGATAATGTTTTGTACATAGTAGAGGCACAATATTAATTGAATTAATGAATGGAAGTTGTGTATTTGGTAAAGCCCTGGTTAAATTCTATGCAGGAAAGTCACTAGCTTCCAGACAATAATGAATTGATTCTTCTCTTTGCTTAGGCACTGACTGAAGGGTAGCCCACAGAAATAATAATGACAATGATAATAATTAATATTTAATGAGTGCTTACTAATTGAATGTTCCAGACATCATCCTAAGATAAATGGTGTACATTATCTCACTTATTCCTCACAAGAGTACTTTTCAATACATACTTTATTATCCTCATTTTACAGATGGAGAAACTGAGGCATGGAAAATAATGTCAGATACTAGCTAAGTGTTGGAACTAGGATTCAAACCTAGGAAATATGACTGCAGAATCTGTGCTTTTAACAACAACCCAGGGATCACTCAATAGACAAAATGATTGACCAGAGCCAAAGGATGAAGAGTGTATCCAAATTGTCCACTTGACCTGAAAATTTTGGGTAAAAATAATAGCCAATATTTAATAAGAACTTATTACATTGTCACAGTTTCTTCGTGGCCAGGCTGACTGTCATTTTAACAGTCACAGCTCGACCAGTCAAGAAGGCGTTGGAGTCTATGAAACAGATTGGGTGATGGACAAAGGAACACTTGTGAGACCAATATTAGCATCCTTCTTTCTGCTAATGATTTTAGCACTAGATACTAGAATAATGCATGAATAAGATTTCTTTTCTCCTGACCAAATTACTTGCTCATAGCATAGAAGTAGCTACAGACAAAGTACACATTATACTTTTATTTGAATATTCCCCAATTAGTTTACAATAAGGTTGGGTATAGTCCTACTGACCACAGAATGACTCTTGCTGCTTCTTCAAAACTAGGATATTTCCCCTTATGGTGAAAGTTATAATTAGCTGAAGAATCCTAAACTGTACTTGTTAAAAATAATCCCCATATAAGAAACCTGGTAAAAGTTATGCTGGTGTTTGCACAAAGCCTGATATACATAATTTTCTGAAGCTGTTTTCAATCATGCAAATGATTTTTTCCTTTGCAATATGCTAATGCAATCTGATTTATTTCAGTTGTAAAAGTTAATTGCAATGTGTTTGTGAGTCCCTAAAGATGATGTATTAAATGTTTATAACCAGGATTATTAAAATGTCCTGTCTCGATTACAGAGCTTCTCTTTCAAACACTAGAACTAATTGTAGCCTTAAATCACAACAACCTCACCGTTAAAATTAACACAAGGGCAACATTGCATAATTTTAATTAATTTTAATTTGGCCAAAGCAAATTAATTTTTGTTTTCTAGAAGGACAGCTAAACTCTTCTGTAGCCTGCTTCCACTGAACATGGAGTTCAGAAACGTCTTTTCTTCCTAGCATTTTCATTCCTCTGAGGATTGTACCATGGGACTGAATCCTTGTTTATATTTTGGTTTCAATTTGCATATATGGTTCTCTCCTCTCTTCTTGGTATTTCAGTAAGAAAATGAAACCAGAGTGAAATGTACACAGTTCTGTGATCAGGGAGACAAATTTTTCACCGTGAGTTTCATAATCGTAACCCAGGTCTTTGCAGATAATGATGTTCCGAGCACAGGAGAGGTGTACTCTGACACTTCTATCTTTAGCACCTATTAAAAAGCTGCCAACACCTCTTTCAAAGTTTGCAAAACAATTTTCTAAGGAATGTCTGCTTAGAAGACATTCTATCTTGATTCTTTCCTCCTCCTTCCTGTGCCAAAATCAATGATTTCATATGAATAGCTAATACGAAATCTTCCATTGTTATATCAGCCTGTACTGGACTTGAAGAATAGTAACAAACAGGCTAAAATTCTATTTATTTCTTAAACTGGCACATCCTTTCCAGAAAAGCTTCACCTCTAGTTTCCATTTCTTTAAATAAGATGTCCATTCTCTGTATTCAAATGAGAGTTGTTTTTAAATAGGAATACCCATGATAAAGAACCTTGAAAATATACCTTAAAAAGTCAACATGGCCTCCTGAAATATAGAAAATCAGTGAAAAAACTATGTAGGATCTCAGTGCTTTATCTTACTGGTCATAAGTTATAAATGTTTTAAAGAACTGGATAATTATTTCTTGTCTCGATTTACATGTAAATATTTTGCGAAAATGTGAGTTTATATTTTTGCTCAATTTTAATCTGCATATACTTATAGTCATTCCTTATGCACTTGATAAACTGAAATCTTAGAAACAACCTCATTTTATGGCCCAAACCTAATAATTAAAAAGAAAATTCTAGTATAAAAAAGTCAATTTATACCATATAAGTAAAACCTAAACTTATCAAATAATTATTGTTCAAAGCAACATATCGTCTTTAACAGTGAAAGAGGATACTGTTAATAATTACATGCAAATATAATGTATAAAACTGGAATCTCCTGGGAAAAGCGAAAGATTTGCTCACCCTCTAAATACGGAAATCAAGTTGATGTCTTACTGGTTGTGTATTCAGTTTATCACAATGTCTCCCCTCTCTTCCTTCTTTATAGGGATGGGTCTCTGGCAACCACATTTATACTGCATGATCCAAACCTAGATATGGTGACTGGATGAAGGCAGGGGGTGGGTAGGGGGGCAGATGGATGCTTGATTAACTTAGATTTATATAAGTTTGCCTTAAGTTTAATTAGGCATGAGAAACTTGGGTTAAACTTTGGGTGTGGCTAAATCAGCCTTAGGCAAAACTGAGAGTTGTAGGGTGTCCTGTTTTAGCCTATGTTTTAGCCTATGTAAATACATCTATTATATACAATAAAGTTGTACATTTCAGTCAAGGATCAGGTCATAGAGTATATGCTCAGTTTCAGTTTTTAAAAAATTAAGATGGATATCTATATGTAAAAATAAAATTCTATTCATAAAACCATGAAAGAAAATTTTAAGTGTTTACTTGTTTAAAAACAGTAATATGGCTAAAATTATTTTATTGGAAACTTACAAATATTCAGTACAAAACATTTTCAGTTTAAATTAATGACTTTGAAAACATATCTATCAGAAAATATATAATCTTTGGAAGAATAGATTATTTTAAAATTGTAAATTTTCCAGCTAGAAAATTTTATTTTTATCTTGAGTTGAAAGTGCATTGATAACACAGAAAAAGTACTATTTTCTTTTCCTTGTAAGTGAGTATTTACAGTGGACTTTAGGGCCTTTTGTATTTCTACTTGCTCCTAGAATTATATGAGTGTGAGAAGGGAAGAAGGTGATCCTGAGTAGCTGTTTTTATACATGAATGTCTCCCATGCCTATGAACTCTTTGTGGGAAGAGAAATTATTTTATTCATCTTTGTGTCTCCAAGCTTTTAGCATAAATATAAGTACATATTAAATAGTCAACATACTGATATGAACAGAAATGACTGAGGAGAGTGGGTGTAGGCTATAAAAAAAGTTAGACCAGAGCTATAGTAGTCACATTCTTACTGGTAAAACAAGCAAATAAACAAAAATAAGACAAATCTTAGATCCTTAACCTAATCCCTAGAAACTCTTGGCTTATCATTGGGGAGGTTTCTCTGGTACTCATATAAAAAGGAAATTCAGTCAGTGAGAATTACTGAGTGAAAGGAATAGAAGATGCTCAGGCTTATAAGAAAGCCTCAGGGTGAAGGGGGGGAACTTTATTACCTCATTTTTTAATGCCTAGATTTCACCATTTATTCTGAGAATTATGCTATGGAGAGAAAGTATAAATAAAAAGGTATTTTTTAGAACATATCAATTTTGAAGAACTGATTATATTTTACTGCATTCTTTGTTCCTTCTAAAACTACCAGTCATGGTATGCATATGATATACTAGGAGGGCTTATGTTGCCACATACTGGGGGGATGTGTTCACTAACTTTAAAGATCACAGTCACTGGCCTATGTGTGCCAAACACTTAATGATTACCATTTACTAGTAAGAGACCTCAGCCTATTATGGACTGAGAGTCTTCTGCTCTCTCTAGTGAAAGGACATTGGTAGGAAAAATGAACATACTTCTTGAAGTAGACACCTATGGATTGGAGAAATCTCACTTTGGCTAAAACTGCCAATAATGATACAAACATTCTTTAAGTACTGCCAGATTACTGACTTTCATTCCAAGGCTTGTGGTGGATGACTGGTTTAAACATAGATAATTTTAGAGTGGCAAAGGGAGTTATCTTGAGACCACAGAATTCACCTTACCCTAGAAAAAACTTATGGTGCATGAGAAGATGTCTCCTTAGAAGCAATTGCATTTTATAGTATTAGATAAGGTAAATATTTTCCTAATGGGGTTTGATAATAGCTGTCAAAAATTTAGGGTCAATCACGTAAAGTGGCTAAACGAGCAAAAATAAATAAGACCCATCTACATCTATATTGCTGTCTACAAATTCACTACAGTAAGGACACACACAGACCAAAAATTAGGGGATAGAAAAAGATGTTTCATGTAAATGGAAACCAAAATAAAGCTGAGGTAACTATACTTATTTCAGAAAAACAGACTTTAAAACAAAGATTATAAGAAAAGACAAAAAGGGCATTACATAATGATAAAGGGGTCAACCCAACAAGAGGACATAACATTGTAAATATTTATGCACCCAACATAAGAACACCTAAATATATAAAATAAATCTTAACAGATGTAAAAGGACAAAAATACAGTAGTATAATAATATTAAGGAATTTAATACCCACTTATATCAATGGATAAATCATCCAGATAGATAGAAAACCAATAAGGAAACATGTGCCTTAAACAAAACATTGGAATAGAGTGACTTAATAGATATATAAAGAAGATTTCATCTAAAAGTAGCAGAATATGTATTCTTCTCAATGCACATGGAACATTCTCCAAGACAGATCATATGTTAATCCATAAAAGAAGTCTTAATAAATTTTAAAAGATTGAAATCATATAAAGCATCTTTTCCTATGAAAATGGTATAAAACTAGAAATCAATCAACTCCAAAAAGAAAACTGGAAAAAAATCACAAATATGTGGAGATTAAACAACATGCTACTGAACAACCAATGGGTCAATGAAAATATCAAAGGAGAAATAGAAAATTCCTTGAGACAAACTAATATGGAAATACAATATATCAAAACTTATGAGATGTAGGAAAATCAGTTCTAAGTGGGAAATTCTTAGCGATACATGACTTTTGCAAGGAAAAGGAAAAATCTTAAATAAACAATCTAACTTTGCACCTTGGGGGACTAGGAAAAGCAGAATAAAAAAGCTCAAAGTTAGTAGAAGGAAGGAAATAGCAAGGTTCAGAACAGATATAAATGAAATAGAGACTAAAAAGAAAATAGAAAAGATCAATGAAAAGCAGGCTCTTCATAAAGATAAAGGAAATTGATAAATATTTTAGCTAGACTTACCAAGAAAAGAGAAAGAGGGTTCAAAAAAATAAAATCAGAAATGAAAGAAGAGACATTACAACTGAGACCACAGAAATACGTAAGATCCTAAGAGATAACTATGAACAATAATACACCAACAAATTAAACAACCTAGAAAAAAAGGATGAATTCCTAGAAACATACAACCTTCTAAGACTGAATCATGAAGAAATACAAAATCTAAATATACCAATTATTAGTGACGAGAGTGAATAAGTAATCAAAAACCTTCCCAAAAACAAAGTCCAAGACCAGATGGCTTTACTGGTGAATTCTACCAAACATTCAAAGAATTATTACCAAAAAAATTGTAAAGAGGCAATACTTCTAAACTCATTTTACAAGGCCAGGATTACCCTGATACCGAAATAGCAAACAAGGATACCACAACAACAAAACAGCCTCATTTACAATTGCATCCAAAAAAAAAAAAAAAAAAAAAAAAAAACCTAGGAATATATTTAACCAAGGAGGTGAAAGGCCTTTACGCTGAAAACTATAAGACATTGATGAAAGAAATTGAAGAAGACAAAAATAAATGGAAAGATATTTTGTACTCATGGATTGGAAGAATTAATATTGTTAAAATATACATACTACAAAAAGCAATTTACAAATCAAATGCAGTTCATATCAAAATTCCAGTGGCATTTTTTTACAGAAATAGAACAAACAATCCTAAAATTCATATGGAATCACAAAGGACACCAAATGGCCAAAACAATCTTGAGAAAGGAAAGCTGGAGACATTGCACTCTCTGATTTTGAACAATATTACAAAGCTATGTAATTAAAACAGTATGTCACTTACATAAAAACAGACACATAGATCAATGAAACAGAATAGATAGCCCAGAAGTAAACTCCCTCATATATGGTCAGTTAATTTAAGGCAAAGTTGGCAAGAATATAAAATGAGTAAACAATCTGGTGTTGTGAAAACTGGACAGAAACATGTAAGAGAATGAAATTATACAACTATCTTACACCATATACAAAAATTAACACAAAATGGATTAAATATTTGAATGTAAGACCTGAAACCATATAATTCTAGAAGAAAACATAGGCAGTAAGCTCCCTGACATCAATCTTGGTGATAAATTTTTGGACCTTAATCCAAAAGTAAAGGCATCAAAGGCAAAAATAAGTGGAACTACATAAAAATAAACAACTTCTGCACAGAAAAGGAAATCACCAATGAAATAAAAAGGCAATCTACTGAATGGAAGAAAACATTTGCAAATCCTATATCTGATAAGCGGGTAATATCCAAAATATACAAACAACTAGTGTAACTCAATAGGAAAAACAAACAAACAATTAGATTAAAATGGGCAGAGGATCTGAAAACACATTTTTTTCTAAAAGGACATATAGATAGCCAACATGAAAAGATCCTCAACGTCATTAATCATCAGGCAAATGCAAATCAAAATCACAATGAGATATCACTTCACACTGGTTAGAGTAACAGTTATCAAAAAGACAAGAAATAGCAATTGTTGGTGAGGATGTGGAGAAAAGGGAACACTTGTATATTGTTGGTTGGAATGTAAATTGATTCAGCCACTATGGAAAACAGTATGGAGGTTCTTAAAGAAATTAAAAATAGAACTATCATATGATCCAGCAATCTCACTTCTGTAAATATATCCAAAAGAAATGAAATCTCTATCTTAAAGATGCATCTGCACCCCATGTTCATTGTACCATTATTCACAATAGTCAAAACATGGAAACAACTGAAGTGTTCATCAACAAGTGAATAGAGGGCTTCCCTGGTGGCGCAGTGGTTGAGAGTCCACCTGCCAATGCAGGGGACACGGGTTCGTGCCCCAGTCCGGGAAGATCCCACATGCCACAGATTGGCTAGGCCCGTGAGCCATGGCCGCTGAGCCTGTGTGTCTGAAGCCTGTGCTCTGCAATGCGAGAGGCCACAGCAGTGAGAGGCCTGTGTACCGCAAAAAAACAAACAAACAAACAAGTGAATAGAGATTGAAATGTAATAATATGTATATACACACACACAAGAGTATTATCGTCATATAAAGGAAGGAAATCCTACCATTTGCAACAGCATAGATTAGCCTAAGGGCATTATGCTAGAGAAGTAAGTCAGACAGAGAAAGATAAATACTGTATAATCTCACTTATATATGGAATCTAAAAAAGCCAAACTCGTGGAAACAGAGAGTAAAATGGTGATAGCCAGGAGCTGGGGGCTGGAGAAAATGAAGAGATGCTTGTCAAAGGGTATTGCAGCACTGTTTACAATAGCCAAGACATGGAAACAATGTAAATGTCTATCCATAGATGAATGGATAAAGAAGATGTGGTATGTATATACAGTGGAATATTAGTCATTAAAAAGAATGAGATAATGCTATTGACAGCAACATGGATGGACCTGGAGATTATCATACTAAGTGAAGTAAGCCAGTCAGAGAAAGACAAATATCATATGACATTGCTTATATGTGGAATCTAAAAAAAAATTGATACAAATGAACTTATTTATAAAACAGAAACAGACTCAAAGACTTAGTAAATGAACTTATGGTTACCAAAGGAGAATGTGGGGGGAGGGATAAAAATGGGAGTTTGGGATTGATATATACACACTACTGTATTTAAAATAGATAACTAGCAAGGACCTACTGTATGGCACAGGGAATTCTGTTCAGCATTCTGTAATAAGCTAAATGGGAAAAAAATTTGAAAAAGAATAGATATATGTATAACTGAATCATGTTACTGTACACATGAAACTAACACAGCAATGTTAATTAACTATACTCCAATATAAAAAAAAAATTAAATAAATAAATAAATTTTAAAAAGGGTACAAAATAAGTTCTGGTGAATCTAATGTACAGCATGGTGACTATAGTTAACAATACTGTGTTATGTACTTGAAAGTTGCTAAGAGAATAGATCTTAAATGTTCTCAACATATGCACAAACACACAAACACACACACTAAAGTAACTATGTGAGGTGATACATATGGTAACTAAACTTATTGTGGTCATAATTTCACAAAATATATGTACAAAATATTATCACCTTGTACACCTTTAAACTTACACAATGTTATATGTCAATTACATATCAGTAAATCTGGAAAAATATGTATCACAGACCTAACTATAAAACCAAAAACTATAAAACTTAAATAAGAAAATATAGGAGGTAATTTTTGTGGCTTTGAGATAGGCAAAGCATTCCTAGAATACAAAAAAGCAGGAAACAAGAAAACATTGATAATTGTACCTCAAAATTAGAAAGTTTTGCTTTTTAAAGATACTGTTATTAAGATGAAAAGATAAGCAATACTCTAACATAAAATATTTACAAAACACAGATGTGATAAATAACTAGTATCCAGAATTTATAAAGAACTCTCACACTTAATAAGAAAATAATCCAATATAAAAATGGGTCAAAGATTTGAGCAAATACTTTGTGGAAGGAGATAAAGGTAGCAACAAGCACCAGAAAAACTATTCAACATCATTAGTTATTAGGAAAATGAAAATTAAATCCACAATGAGATATTGCTACATATTAATTATAATGGTTTAAAAAAATGACAATACTATGTGCTGACAAGAATATGTGGCAATTAAGACTCTCATACATTGTGGGAATGCAAAATGAATCTGCTATTTTGGTAAACACTTTTGCAATTTCTTACCATGTGACCCAGAAATCTCTCAAACTAGGTTTTATACCCATGAAAAACTAAAACATATATCCACACAAATGGCTGTACATGAATGTATATAAAAATTTCAGTGATAATTATTACTCAAAACTGAAACAATCCATCTACTAGTGAATGAAGTAACAAATTCTGGTAAATTCATAGTATAAAATAGTAGTCAATAATAATAAGAAATAAACTACTGATACATTCAACAATATGAATGAATCTCAAAAACATTATACTAAGTGAGAGAATATGTTTACCAAGACAATAGTCATATTAATTCATAACAGCTAAAAACAAAACAAAACAAAAAAGGGAGCTTAAAGATAGCCTGATAGACATATCAGCAGGAGAAAGGATAACAAATTGTGTTATACTTACATGATGAATTATTATATGGGAATAAAAATACTAATATATACAATAATATATGTGAATGTTAAAAACATCATGTTAAGTGAAAGAAACCAGAAACAATAGAGTACAAACTGTATGATTCCATTTAGATGAAATTCAAAAACCAACACAACCAAATAGGGTGACAGAAATTAGAATAGGGAAGTTCATGCCTGAGAAATGGTTTGAGAGAACTTTCCAGAGTGAAGAAATTGGTCTATATCTTGAACTAGGAAGTAGTTACAGTGCATATATTGGCAACAAAATAATTGTTATACGATTAAGATCTTTTCACTTTACTCAATGAAATTTGTGTCTCAGTTGAAATACATATAGAACACCTTGGTGAAATTGATGTTTCTACAGAGGGGACAGGAAAAGTACAGTTGAGCCTGGAGTATCTTCCAATGTCAGAAAATAAGGAAATGTTTAAGAAGCAAAAAGATGGGACTGAGAGATGTCATAGGGACACAGAAGCCAACCTGAGACAGTTTCCAATGGCTGAAGCTGGAACAATTTGTTGCATAACAAATGAAATACAACATTTGTTACATGTAGAATTTTAATTATTACTCAGCTCATATTTTCTAACTGCCATTTTGTGTTTACTCATGGCATAGAAGTGTATTTCCTGGTGTTAAACATATGGGAGTTTCAAAGTTTTTCTTTGTTGTTGTTGTTGTTGACTTCAGCTTAATAACACTATGTCCAGAGATTATATTCCATGATTAATTTTTTAAAATTTTGTTGAAGCTTGCATTACAGTGCACAATATGGACAAATTTTGTCACAATTTTGGCAAATTTTTCAATAATGTAACACTTTCTACATTCTCACTGATTCTTTTTGTTGCCTACTTCTGTAATTAGTTAATAAAAGAGATTTAATAAATTCACTTACTATGATTCTGGATTTTTAAAATTTCTCACTGTGGTTCTGACAGTTTTTGCTTTAGATTGTTATATCATCCCATTTAAATGATATCCCATTTAATCGACACTTTTCTATCATAGCTTATCCTTCTCAATCTGCATTAGTACTTTTTTGTAAAGTCTACTTTGTCTAATATAAATATGGCATGACAATTTTCTTTTAGTCAGTGTTTGCATTGTACATCTTTTTTCCATCCTTTTCCTTTAAGTATTTCTATATCCTTATGCTTTAGATGTCTTTTCCACACAGCACAGAATTTGTTTTTTAGTTTTTTTGGCAGTCCAACAACCTTTGTATTTTAATCAAATAATTTAGTCAATTTATATATGATATATTTTCTGATATATTTGAGATTAAATGTACCATCTTAATAATTCCATGTTCCTTTTTCTCTACTCTCGTTTTTATTTTGATTAGTTATTTTTTATTAATCCAATTTTTTTCTCTATTACCTTGCAAATTATACTTTCTACTATTTTTTTATTTTTATTTTATTTTATTTATTTATTTATTTATTTATTTTTGTGGTACACGGGCCTCTCACTGTTGTGGCCTCTCCCATTGCAGAACACAGGCTCCAGATGTGCAGACTCAGTGGCCATGGTTCATGGGCCTAGCCGCTCCGTGGCATGTGGGATCTTCCCGGACCGGGGCACGAATGCGTGTCCCCTGCATTGGCAGACGGACTCTCAACCACTGCGCCACCAGGGAAGCCCTCTACTATCTTTTTATAGTCGCCATAGAAATCACACTATGATTGTTTGAGTTTTCAAAATCAAATGTTAGTTCTTATTACCCACTTACAGGGCAATACAAGGAACTTACATCATTGTACCTCCTAACTTTTATATCACTATTTTTGTGTATTTTTTCCCACACCGAAAGATCTATTTTTAATTAATTTTTATTGGAGTATAGTTGCTTTACAATGTTGTGTTAGTTTCTGCTGTATAGCAAAGTGAATCAGCTATACATATACATATATCCCCACTTTTTTGGATTTCCTTCCCATTTAGGTCACCACAATGCACTGAGTAGAGATCCCTGTGCTATACAGTTTGTTCTCATTAGCTATCTATTAGTAGTGCGTATATGTCAATCCCAGTCTCCCTGTTCATCCCGCCCTCCTTTCCCCCCTTGTGTCCATACATTTGTTTTCTACATCGGTGTCTCTGTTTCTGCATTGCAAAAACTCATCTGTATCATTTTTCTAGATTCCACATATATATAAGAATGCAAGAGATTTCTATGCATTAATTTTGTATCCTGCAACTTTACCAAATTCATTGATTAGTTCTAGTAGTTTTCTGGTGGTGACTTTAGGATTTTCTATGTACAGTATCATGTCATCTGCAAACAGTGACAGTTTTACTTCTTTTCCAATTTGGATTCCTTTTATTTCTTTTTCTTCTCTGATCGCTGTGGCTAAGACTTCCAAAACTATGTTGAATAATAGTGGTGAGAGTATGACATCCTTGTCTTGTTCCTGACCTTATAGGAAATGCCTTCAATTTTTCACCATTGAGAATGATGTTTGCTGTGAGTTTGTCGTATATGGCCTTTATATATTTTTGTATATTTTAATAATTTATATTTTAAAAACCATAAGCTATTACAATTATTATTGTTAAATATATACTATAATTATTTTTATTTGCCTACCACCTTACCATTTTGCTACTGCTTTTTGTTTCTTTCTGCATTTCTGTGATTCCATATGTAGTCGTTTTCTTTCTACATTAAGAATAGCCTATACCATTTATCTGATTATACTAATATTATATTAAAATTCTGTATTATATTATCCTTTCTGAGTATTAAAAATTCTCCTTCATTATTTCTTCAACTCGCTGTTATGACCCATTCTAATCTCAGATAATCTATAACTTTTTTTTTATTGTATTCTCTAAATATCTCACTATTCCTTAGTTTATAACTTTTTCTTTCTCTGTTCTTAATCTGTATATGCCCTTTCAAAGAAATATCCAGTTCATAAATTCTTTCTTTATCTGTGTTCCATTTCCTCTTAAACCAATCATGTTATTAATCTAATTTATATTTTTCACTTGTTTCTTTTTATTATTTTCAGTTCTTTGCTTACATGTTCCATTATGCCTTTTATCTCCTTGAACATAGTAAATATAGTTAGTTTAAACTGTATGCTTCATAATATCAATACCTGGAATACCTCTAACGTTGTTTTTATTGCCAGTTGTTTTTGACATTTTTCTCATATTGCATTGTTCCTCTATGTATCTGTTAATTTATTACATTTTTTATAGTGTATTGGACATTTGATAAGAGTTCTGGTTCTGGACTCCCAATCCAGATTTAGCCATTTGAATGATCCCCGGCCCCTGGACATAACATTTGATTATTTAACAATGAAACATAAACCAAGTAGAACTAACCATAATTTTTCCCGTGTTTTTTTCCCCAAAATATATTAAGGAAGACCTCTTCTTTTCTAATGCGGTGGTTTAGTAGAGTGGAATTTTGCACGAGGATTCTTGAAAACATCTTGTTACCACATCAAGAGATTCTATCTGAGAAATGAGGCAAGCATAATTAATCAAGTTCATTAAATTAAGAGACTCATACAGTCCTGATCATATCCTGTTAAACAATAGCTTGAGAGCCAGATCTGTATCAACCATTCACATTCCTGTTTGCATGGCTCAATAAATTCCGTTTTCAGTTTAGATACTTTTAAATTGGGTTTTTGTCACTTCCAATTAAAAAAATTATCTCACTAATTTGTTGAATTAGTTCAGACATAAGGGGAGGCTTGGTGTTTGTAAAAAGAGCTGGAGAAGTTTGACTGAAGGCAAGAAGGCAAGATAGAAGATTATTAATATAAAAATAGTGAAATTCTATACCAATGGCAACGGAAATGGAGGTAGAAATGGGGTATAGATTGGAAAGATATATACTAGTAAGTGTAGAGAAGTGACATGTTGGATGTGAAAACTTCCTTGTGATATTTTATCTATTACAGGATCTCTGGAAGTGAAGGACAGCACATTCTTATGACTTTTATATACTTGTTTGCCATCAAACTGTGTACAAATATACTATCTTAATTCAAAATATTTAACCTCTGGATACATTACTTGCTTTAGCAATTTTAGTTTTACCTTTTGCACATTGCTTTATCTGGGTTATAAAATATGTGTATTGCCCACGAAACAAAGAGACTTTCAATCCCAATCCCAGGAAATGTGACAATTCCATTTATCTTCGTCTTTGCAAGTGATGGTATAAATATAATTTGCATTGTTCTACAGAAACTATTTCAGTTTAACAAAATATGCAATCAACTGCCTTCCTCTCTAGTTTAATGTACGTGTGACCAGGGAGACCTTTCCAAAAAAAGGTTGTAAAATACTTAGATAATAGATAAGGACTATTCTGCCCAAACTGGAATATATGCAAAGGAGGAGATGATAGACATCTCGCCGGAGCCTAATGTTTCTAGGTAAACATTTCTGGTCAGGATGATTTTAAAACACATATCTGCTTTCCTGTGTTTCTTCTATTCACATTATTGTTGAATCCAACTCTAAAATTGGAATTTGTGGCAAAGTTGCGACTTGTTCTCCATGAAGGGTTATCAAGGCCATAATATGCAGTTTTCCTCTTTCCTGAGCCTTAATTGTACTTGTAATCTCACCATTTACTTTGAATTGTGAGAAGTAAGGGAGAAAAGAGCAATCAGAAGAGTGAGTTGGGTTGTGAAACATGGAATTGTTATGTCATAATTTCAAGATTTCTCATTGGAAAATCTCTTTCCCAGCTATGGGAAAAAAAGAAATATTACTTAGAAAAATGAGAAGGAATGAGACACTTCTCCGCTCATTCTCTCACATTTTTGCAGTAGAGGAAGCAAAGAACTCCCATGTCAAGATGAATCACCCGACTGGAATTCACACATCACATAAGATGAGGGGGCTATCTGTCTTTTCAAGCTACAAAATGCCAGAATCAAATGTTACAATTATAGCACATTTCCTAAAAGGCAACTTAAAGTCAGTTCCATCCCACTCACTCTTTCCAAATCCTGGTTTGTGTCTTGTCACCTATACTATAAACAAAGCAGTAGCATTCATAGAGATAAATAGAGAGATGTGTGGGGACAAAGCCAGGGAACTTGTTGGGAAAAGAAAAGACAGAGAAAGCCTGGGTGCTTGAAGCCAAGAATGAAACACTTACAATCATGTACTCTGAGATGTGGGAAGATTGGTCAAATCTTGTTAAAGAGAGTTAAGTTAAAATGTAATTCTATCAACACTGATACTGAGAGAATCCCAAAGTCATATGGCTGATTCTACTAGGTGTTTCATCAATGGCTATGCTATCTAGACCAGAAGAAAAATCTAAAAATTACATCTGGCAAGAATATAGGAAATCCCCAGGGAGTCTGTGTTTGGGTACACATTTAACTAGCAGGTGTCTCCACATTTGCATTCAGTAATGCTTAACTCCAAGTGTTTTATGTTAAGAGAACATGTATGTGGATCCTAGTACACATAATAAAATTTTGACTGCCTGGTAATTGTTTCAGTTTTAGGCATATTTTTCTTATTACCGATGTGATAAATGTACAGATTTGAAAATTTAGAAAATACAAATGCACACACACACAAACACACATACATAGAGAAACATGAAGGAGACTCCAATGGTATTATTCATTGTTTTTGTTTTTTCTTTAATCAATCTATTTTTTTAATTTGATTCATTTTTGCTATATCCAAACTCAAAGTATTTTAAGCCTAGCTTTGGGAGAGGGATTGCTGAATGGAGTAATGAATGTGAATCAAGCTTTAAAAAGAGGAGGAAAGGGAGAATGTATTTTCAAAAGAAGTTATCTGTTAAATGAAGAAAAATTAGTGAAAAGATTACAAGAAGCCAGCAAGACTTTTAGCTTTATATAATTAGATTATTTAAATCTTCAAGAGAGTTTTAATAATCTAAGTTTTCCTTATATCTGAATTTATTTTTGTCTTACATATTTAGAACTTTTATTTGAGTTCTGTACTTAGCCTCTAATTGGAGCCTGCATTGCAGGTGGAAAAAAGGCATTTGAGAGATA
This sequence comes from Monodon monoceros, assembly GCF_005190385.1. Lineage (NCBI taxonomy): Eukaryota > Metazoa > Chordata > Mammalia > Artiodactyla > Monodontidae > Monodon > Monodon monoceros. The sequence goes on from NW_021703778.1 coordinate 45,794,753, forward strand.
ACAGGAATCATCAAGTGCAAGTGGCTGAATCTGACTGAATTGTAGGGCACTTTGGGGAACTGGTGGGAGTTTAAACTGGAAAGGTAGAGAGCTGTGTTTAAATCCAAGAGGAGCTTGTAAATTATGCTGAAAGTACGGACACTATGTTGAAGCTGATGAAGAGCTGTTGAAGGGATTCAAGTGGAGGACTGACGTGCATGTTTGTTGTTAAAAGCATACCCTGAGTGCCAAGTGAATGACACACTAGAAGAATGGACCTAGTCAAGGGATATTAGTTGTAAAGGTTTAGACTCCTATTCCTCCAACATCATCATGCACATCAAAGATGTAGACCTGCATCACAACAGCAGTAAGGATGAAAGGTAGGAGAGGGGCTGGAGGGAAATTTGGCAATAGAAATAATAGGACTTGATAACTATTGGAAGATGGAGAGGAAGGAGATGGAAAAAAAATCTCAGCCAATAGCCAGCCTCTGGCTTCATATCTGGAAACAGTGATACAAATCTTTCAAAGAAAGCAGCCACGGGAAAAGATTTTGTGGTGAGGAGATGATGACTTCAGCTTCGGATAAGATTTTTAGGTACTCATGGGACTTCTGGGGGCAGTAGTTGTTTTAAATATAGAATTGGATTTCTGGACAGTTATTTAATAATAGATAACACTTACTAGATGTTAAGTTCCAGAAATTTCTAAGTGTTTTACATATTTTAACTCAATTCATCTCCAAAACAATTGAATTAAACCCATTTTAAGATGATTAAAAAGTCAAATAGAGAGATCAAAAGACTTCCTGATGGTTGCAAGTCTAGGAAGTAGTGAAGCCATATGGTAAATCCAATAATTTGGCTCTTGAAGCTGCATTTTTAACCACTACAGTATTGTTGCTGGAGGAAAAGAAAAATTAGAGTCATCAGCAGGATGACTCCAAGGAGCTGAAATTCTGGTAGAATATAAAATAAACATTAGTAGAGGAAAAGAAAAATAAAAACTTAAAAAGAAGAAGGAGAAATACAGAAGTCACTGGAACATTAACAAATTAAAAAATGAGAACAAATAAGAGGAATTCAAGAAGTAGATGGAGAAAGAACAGTCTGGAAGTTGGGAGGGAAAACAAAGAGGTACCACATCATGAAAGCCTAAGAGGAGAAAAAGTGGATGGCAGTTTGAGAACAAGAGAAGTCAAAAAAACAGGAGTGGAAACTTACTCCATGTATTTGAAGTCTAGTTTGACTTATCAGAGCGGTTTCTGGATGCTTGGTTAGATTTAGTGGGTCATGGACTTAGGAGGAAATGTTGACTCCTTTTTTAAGAAGTGTGACTAGGAAGTGAAAGAGAGTGTGTAATCATTTCTTTAGGGTATCATGGGGTGGAATAAGATTTTATTTACATCACTGTTTAAAGTATAGCCATAATGTTAGCATAACTCTAGGTTGGAAAGAAAGAGAATGTTTAGGATAAAGGAGATGGAAACATTCATTTATGGAATTGTTGCAAGAAAGGGAACACTTTCTAGGGTCCAAGAGTGGGCTCTTGTCTAACACTTGGAAATAAATTGGGCCAGAAGACACACTGTATGGTCAGGCCACTCAAGATGGTTGTTCTCTTTCTCTCTGTACATCCCCTGACCAACCAGAGCCTACGCCTACACCCTACTCACCAGACTGACCTTCCTATGTACTTGCCCTAGGACCCAACCAATGATAGTTTATCAAAGGGGTGGTGGCGAGCGTGCGCCTATACTCATTTCCCTGGTAACTAATGAGCCCACCTGACGTCAATTCCTGTATAACTGGTAATCTCCCCTTCCCCAGGAGCGAAGACTACCACCATGTCCTGCCTGCTGTCTGTAGTAGATGGTGGAATGTCTCTCCAGGACCTTGCTTCAGACGCATAAGCTTCCCCAGCCATTAAACGATTGACATCTCTGTTGCTGACTCTGGGCTCTTTCTTTGATCTTGAATCTGGGCAAGCACAAGGCTTGTAGGCCTGTGGGGTGCAGCCCAACACACATGTACTGACAAAACAAAAGACTTTATTGGGAAGGGGTATCTTATCTGTGTGGAGAGCAGCAGGGTAAGGGAACCCAGGAGAACTGCTCTGCCACGTGGCTCACAGCCTCAGGTTTTATGGTAATGGGGTTAGTTTCTGAGTTGTCTCTGGCCAATAACTTTGCTTGGCCCATGGTCTGACTCAGGGTCCTTCTTGGTGGCATGCATATCTCTCAGCCAAGATGGATTCCAGCACGAAAGATTCTGGGACATTGGTAGGACAATATTATGGGCTGGAGTCTCCTCCCTCCTTTTGGCCCCTACAGAATTCTTTCAGTTAATTTTCAGTGGCAACACCACATGCCTTATCAGGACCTCTTGTTATGAGACAACTCATTCAAGTGGTTATTATTGTGCCTGGCCAAAGCAGGTGGTTTTGGTCAATGGTTCCCTAACAGAATGAGTTTTCAAAAAGAACAGAGGCCATAGGCTCCAAAGTGAAAAATGGAAGATCAGCTTTGAGAAGAGGTGATAGTTCCTCTTTCTTTGGGGTGGAAAGTGAGAGGAATGGGCTTTGTAGGTATAACAGCAGGCAATTAAGGTTCAAGCCTGAAATATCCTATATTCCCCCCAAAGTAGGAGATGAGGCTACTTGCTACAAGAAAGGCAAGAAGGAAAGGGAGATTTGAAGAGGGTGAATGCAAAACCAGGCAGCACCATGTGGGCCTTTCCTGGGTACAAAACTTTTCCATGTTCCCCAGTTCTTGTTTGTAGGAAAAAGGTTCTCAGCCTCTGAGACCTTCCCTGAGTTCCAAAAGGCAGATTCAAACAGTTACTAATTAAAGGATTGAAAGAATGCAGAAACAAAGGAAAAGTAGTCAAGAAACAAGAGTACAGTGATGGGTCAGTGTCCTGGTTCCTCCTCAAGAGAGATACATAAAAGTCTGATACAGATCTCTGAGTTTTTCTATAGGAACTAAATCCCCCACCCAGGTGGAAGATGGTAACTTCAGGCAGAGCACAAGCATGTGGACCCCAGACTGGCTGGAACTATAAAGCAGATGATTGAGATTCCAGGAACACCACTCTGTTACCTACAACCAACCAATCAGAGGAAAGTCACACACCCTGCAGCCCTCTCCCCAAATTTTGCCTATAAAACTCTTCCCTGTAAGCCATCAAGGGGTTTGGGCTTTTTGAGCATGAGCTGCACATTCTCCTTGCTTGGCCTTTGCAATAAACTTTTCTCTGCTCCAAACTTCGAGATTTTGGTTTGTTCAGTATCACTGTGCACTGGGCACATTAACTTGGGTTCGACAACAATTGTTTAAATTTTCTAGGGCTGCCCTGACAAAGTACCACAGACTGGGTGGTTGAAAAATCAGAAATTAATTTTCTTACAGTTCTGGATGCTAGAAGTATTAAAACAAAGTATTGACAGTGTTAGTTTCTTCTAAGGTCTTTCCCCTTGACTTGTAGATGGATACCTTCTCCCTAGGTCCCCACATGGTCTACCTCTGTGTGGATCTGTGTCTAAATTTCCTCTATTTACAAAAACACTGGTCATATTTGATTAGAGCTTACCCTCATGACCTCATTTTAGCTTAATTACCTCCTTAAAGGACCTATCTTAAAACACAGTTAAATACAGTTGCATTTTGAGGCACTGAGGGGTAGGACTTCAACATATGAATTTTGAGGGGACACAATTCAGTCCATGATACAGATAAAACTTTGGAATAATTGCTGTTAAGAAAGGAGAGAGGACTCAGTACACATATATAGATAATCAAGTGCTACAGAATCTAGTTGTATTGAAAAGTCACAAATTTGCAGTGGGACACAGGCATCCATAACTGGTCCACTGATGTGGGTATGTTAAGTGGGTATTGTGGTGAGACAATGTGTCAAAAGAGCCAAGGGATTGAGGAAATGCACTTCTTAAGTCAGGCTAGCTATAAAAGCAAGTGAAGAAAGACGGAAGAGACCAAAAGCAATTCAAGAAAATGAGGTTTTAAGGAACTCAGTATTGTGTGCAGGTTGAGTAGGAATGGAAGATCTAGAAAGCTGTAATTACCAGAGTTTGTGGTCAGGGAATGGGATAGTTATGTTTTAATGGGTAGCATAGGTCCTGATAGTGATAAGTCAAAGTAAAGGTCATCACACTATATAATAGAGGTGAGGGTGACTGGCATTGAAATCAAGAGCTATGAGTCAAGATATGAACTGTGTCATTCCCATGGACATTGAAGGTTTCTAGGGTAAAAGTGAGATGAGGGGTGGAAAATGTGTGAGTCAGAATTCTCTGTGAATAGGAAGGAGAGACAAGGTTGGTAATTAACTATTTAGCATGAGTCTCAGAAAAGAGAACTTTGGGCCCCTTTAAATATGAACATCAGAGTGAATAAAGAGTAGGCCCAGCTCCTTGGATGTTGAGTTTGGCCAGCCTGTTGTCTCTATCAGGGACCACTCCAATAATGTGGCTATTTACTGCAGCCCTTTAAGAATTGGCTTAGGTATAACCTCATCTCCAGCCTGTGGTATACTGGTGAGGAGCTTAGGCTCTGGAATTAGACTGTGCAAGTTCAAATACGGCCACTATCATTATAGGTTATCTGACCCAGGACAAGTTACTTGACCTTTGGGGACCTCCATTTCCTTGTCTGTAAAACGGAAGCAGTATTTGTCATTTCTATTTTATTTCAGAAGGTTTTGAAGATTAAATAAGATGACTGAAAGACAACCCTCAGAATGGGAGAAAATATATGCAAATGAAGCAACTGACAAAGGATTAATCTCCAAAATTTATAAGCAGCTCATGCAGCTCAATAACAAAAAAACAAAAAAACCCAATCCAAAAATGGGCAAAAGACCTAAATAAACATTTCTCCAAAGAAGATATACAGTCTGCCAACAAACACATGAAAGAATGCTCAACATCATTAATCATTAGAGAAACGAAAATCAAAACTGCAATGAGATATCATCTCACACCAGTCAGAATGGCCATCATCAAAAAATCTAGAAACAATAAATGCTGGAGAGGGTGTGGAGAAAAGGAACACTCTTGCACTGCTGGTGGGAATGTGAATTGGTACAGTCACTATGGAGAACAGTATGGTGGCTCCTTAAAAAACTACAAATAGAGCTACCATATGACCAGCAATCCCACTACTGGGCATATACCCTGAGAAAACCATAATTCAAAGAGTTATGTACCAAAATGTTCATTACAGCTCTATTTACAATAGCCCAGAGATGGAAACAACCTAAGTGTCCATCATCGGATGAATGGATAAAGAAGATGTGGCACATATATACAATGGAATATTACTCAGCCATAAAAGAAATGAAATTGAGCTATTTGTAATGAGGTGGATGGACCTAGAGTCTGTCATACAGAGTGAAGTAAGTCAGAAAGAGAAAGACAAATACCGCATGCTAACACATATATATGGAATTTAAGAAAAAAAAATGTCATGAAGAACCTAGGGGTAAGACAGGAATAAAGATGCAGACCTACTAGAGAACGGACTTGAGGATATGGGGAGGCAGAAGGATAAGCTGTGACAAAGCGAGAGAGTGGCATGGGCATATATACACTACCAAACGTAAAATAGATAGCTAGTGGGAAGCAGTTGCATAGCACAGGGAGATCAGCTCGGTGCTTTGTGACCGCCTGGAGGGGTGGGATAGGGAGGGTGGGAGGGAGGGAGATGCAAGAGGGAAGAGATATGGGGACATATGTATATGTATAACTGATTCACTTTGTTATAAAGCAGAAACTAACACGCCATTGTAAAGCAATTATACTCCAATAAAGATGTAAAAAAAATAAAAAAATAAGATGACTGATATAAAACATGCAGATCAGCACTGGGTTTGCAATAGGTACACAATCTATTTTAGTTATTGTTATTTAAAAGTCTTCTTCAAATTTTGCACCATTCATCATTCATTTTAGCCCCTTATCATATTGTAGGCCAGTTGTTTGTTTGAACCTCTGTCTCTCTTTTAAGCTGGGAGCTCATTTGGGCACCTGGACTGCTCATCTGGATAAACCTCTTACTTGCTGCATAGTAGGGCAGTTTGGGGAATAAATTAATGAACAAATGAGAGACTTTTTTTCGGTACTTGCATGAATGACATAATAATGTTGGGGAAAGTGATTCTTAGTTTTCTCAGTCCATTTCTTCAACCAAGAGTCATATTTTCTAAGCCTTATTTTAAATGGGGTCTAATTTCAACAAGAGAACAGTAACAAACATATATTCTGGAAATTGTTCATTTTTAAAAATCCTTAGATTTATAAACATTAGACTCAGCAATGGCTATACTTTTTTTAAACATCTTTATTGGAGTATAATTGCTTTACAATGTTGTGTTAGTTTCTGCTGTAAAATAAAGTGAATCAGCTGTACGTGTACATATATCCCCATATCCCCTCCCTCTTGTATCTCTCTTGCACCCTTCCTATCCGCCCCCTGTAAGTGGTCACCAAGCACTGAGCTGATCTCCCTGTGCTATGCAGCTGCTTCTCATTAGCTATCTATTTTACATTTGGTAGTGTATATATGTCAATGCTACTCTCTCACTTGGTCCCAGCTTACCCTTCCCCCTCCCTGTGTCCTCAAGTCCATTCTCTACGTCTGTGTCTTTATTCCTGTCCTGCCCCTAGGTTTGTCAGAACCATGTTTTGTTTTTTTTTTTAGATTCCATATATATGTGTTAGCATATGGTATTTGTTTTTCTCTTTCTAACTTACTTCACTATGTATGATAGACTCTAGGTCCATCCACCTCATTACAAATAACTCGATTTCATTTCTTTTTGTGGCTGAGTAATATTCCATTGTGTATATGTGCCATATCTTCTTTATCTATTTATCTGTCGATGGACACTTAGGTTGCTTCCATGTCCTGGCTATTGTAAATAGTGTTGCAATGAACATTGTGGTACATGACTCTCTTTGAATTATGCTTTTCTCAGGGTATATGCCCAGTAGTGGGATTGCTGGGTCATATGATAGCTCTACTTTTAGTTTTTTAGGGAACTTCCATACTGTTCTCCATAGTGGCTGTATCAATTTACATTTCCACCAATAGTACAAGGGAGTTCCCTTTTTTCTACACCCTCTCCAGCATTTATTGTTTGTAGATTTTTTGATGATGGCCATTCTGACTGGTGTGAGGTGATACCTCATTGTAGTTTTGATTTGCATTTCTCTAATGATTAGTGATGTTGAGCATCCTTTCATGTGTTTGTTGGCAATCTGTATATCTTCTTTGGAGAAATGTCTATTTAGGTCTTCTGTAGTTATATTACTTTACCATCAAAAAATATAATCAGAGGCTATATGATCACATTGATTGCTATGGAACAATGACCACAAAATTGTGGAGGATACAATAAGTATTTATTTTCTTTTGTGTCTGTAATTCTGCTGACCAGTTGGGGGCCAGTTGGGGGTCAGTTGGGCCACTCTACTTCAAGCAGCAGATCCAACTGGGCTTGGCTTCCCACCCTGTTATGGCTTGGGCTCTACTCAGCTCCATATATAAACCTTCCGGGGCCCAGGAGGAAGAGGTAGAAACTGCCTGGAGGAAGCTCTTCTTATGGTGTGTAGCAAAAATGCAAGCAGATGAGCCCAAGGACAGGAACGCATTTCAATCCCCTGCTTGTGTTGAACCTAGTAATTTGCAAGGAAGTCATATGGCCACCTTCAAAGTCAGGGGTGGAGAAGCACACCCTACTTCTGTGGAAGGAACTTCACACTTACTTGGCGAAGGGTATGGACAGAAGGAGGGTAAGGGGATTGGGGTTAATCCTTCAATCTGCCCCAGAAACAAATAGTGAGTTACTAATAGATGCTAGCTGCGCAAAGAAATATTTGATAAAATTTTCTCTAATACAAGATAATAAGATAGGATAATATTTAACTTTGTTTAAAATCATAAAGAACTTTTAAGTCAGAAATAGCCAAAGATGAAATGCGTTGGACCTCTCAATCATCAAAGCCCCATCAAGTGCTGAAGTACCAGATTCTATGGTGACCCTCCTTAACCCACATAGGACCCAAACTGCCATGCTAAAATGTCCCAGTGAGTCCAGTGATCAAAGCAAATCCTGCTTGCCAGATATACTATTAATGTTCAAGTAACGTCAACCAAATTAATTGGTTCAAGTAAATCAACCAATTTTATTTGGCACTTAACACTTTCTGAGTTAAGAAGACAAGTTTGAACAAGCCGGATTGAAAAGGAAGTATTGCACAGTGGGAAGGAAGGTGAGGCTTGGACCCCAAAAGCACTGGCTGTAATATTTATCACTACGCCACCCTGGGCATTTACCCTCTGACAAGGCAAGGCATTTAACCTCTTTAAGTTCCCTCATCTTTAATATAAGGAATCAGCCATATGAAAATCTTTCTTAGTACAAGTCTGAATTACAAATAAATACAAATACATTTATTTGCAAATAAAATGATTATAAATGCAATACAAATACATACAAATAAAATTGTTGTTATCACATGGAAATGATAATAATACCTTTTATACAAGATCAGTTTAAATTTTATAAATATATAAACTTTAGGAGTCCAGCATATTGTGGGTGCACAAAAAGGAGTGGTTCCTTTTGACAGCCTTTCCCTTTAAATACATAATTGAAAAACTAAAGCAGATGTGCCCTGACCAAAAGTTACATTTTTCTCTCCTAATTATTCAGAGAAAAGGAAATTCCCTTTTTATATATTTATGCCTTTCCAAGGGCAAATTGGCAAAAAACATATTCTCAAAAAACAAAAATGTGCATGTTTTTGCACTTTAAAAGGCAAAAGACCGACAATTGAACTTCCCTCTGGGGAAGCAAATTTTGATGATATCCATCCCCATTTGTCAGAAATGTTAAGATTTCTAGGGAAGTAGCAGGAACAGGCTTAGGGTGTTGTAAAGAGGCCCCAGGGAATGCGTGGGACACTGAGAGCCTGAATTGCCACTCTAACCCAGAGGACGAGTTAGAGCAGTGACTTTTGGCCTCCTTTGAACTGGGACATCCTAATGGTACTGGGTTGATTGATTTTTCGACAAGCTCCTTTAAAGTTACCATAGAGCGCCTGTCTATTGTTTTTAAGCAAGTGAATAAAAATTAGCTGTACTTTGTAAAAGTTCTCAAGGTAGTCAGCAACCATGTCTCTTCCTTTTTAGTGATAATTGTAGCTGCTCTGCCACAAGGCAGTCAAATAATAACAAAGCTGTTTTACTGATGCCTACCCTATTTTAGGTACCATATGTTGTTTATTATAAACTAGGTGCTAATTTCCTCATCTTTAATGGGAGATAAGACACTCGGGTTAGCAGCTACACGCCCAAAGTCAATCTCTCAGTAGGTAAGTAGTAGGCTGGGATTTAAACCCAGGTTGGTGGATTGTAGATGAGTCCTTTTTCCACCTGCCCACGCAGTGAGTGGTATGTGGAAGGCATGTTAATGAAACAAGTGGCAAAATGAAGCAAAATGAATTTGCATGAAAAGGACAATGGTATTTCCATCTTATTCCAGACTATCAAAAACAAAAAGGCTCTTTCTGAATGCCACTTTTTTCTTAGCTGTAATGGGGATACTTAATTCCCAGTATGGCTTGGAGCCCTAATTGGTATAATGTATGTAAGACCCAGCACAGTTCTTGGTACACTGTAGGCAGATAATAAGCATAATGGTGTTATTGATGATGACAACCATGATGATGGTATGAACACTTATTGGCATAGAAGTGGTTTCTATAGTTCTGGATTGGGATCTACTCAACTTTTTGACATGCTTTACACAATGAATTGGTAAATTAAAAGTGGGTGGTGGCACAGGCAAAGTTTTCACTATTTTTTGTTGTTGTTAAATTAGTCAGATCATCATTTCTATTCTTCACTCCACATGCACCATGTACTTTATAGTCCATGGTGCCTAGACCAGCAAACTCACCAGCTGTGTGGAAAAATACAGCTAATTGGGTCTACCAGCTCTGAAATCTCACTGGAACCAGCTGGATTGCCAAAGGTTTCTAGCCTCAGGACCGGTGAGGCCAGATGCTAAGGTAACCTGGATCTTTTCAGGGTGTTACAAAGTCCCTGTTTCAGGTGTCACCTGGCTATTTGATTTTTTTTTTTTAAGTATACAGTCCTTTATGAATCCATACCCCAATTTATTTTCTGCATGTCATTTTTTTTAAAGAAAAGAGAGAAAGCATGTGGCTTGAATCATATATATATATATATATATATATATATTTTTTTTTTTTTTTTTTTTTTTTTTTTTTTTGCGGTACCCGGGCCTCTCACTGTTGTGGCCTCTCCCGTTGCGGAGCACAGGCTCCGGACGCACAGGATCAGCGGCCATGGCTCACAGGCCCAGCGGCTCCGCGGCATGTGGGATCTTCCCGTACCGGGGCACAAACTCGTGTCCCCTGCATCGGCAGGCGGACTCTCAACCACTGCGCCACCAGGGAAGACTTTGAATCATATTTTATAGTTCTTTTATTTGAATTTGGAAATACATGCATATTCACACAGGAGTATTTCAACAACTAGAAAATGTATTTTAAACATGATTGTATAGAAAGTTCCTCAGCCCGAATAAATCATTGTACTTGATGCTGGCTTGAACTAGCCTCTGCTACTGCTACCTGGTGGAAAATATTCTCTCTAAAACTTACATTTTCATTTTTTTAATTTAAAAAGAAATCAGTGCATTCTTTTTCAGAAATTAAATAAATGAATATTTGATTTCTCTCTCATCTCAGAGAAATTAGATGACATCTTATTCTCATTATTCCAAATTAATTCTGTCACCAATGCTATGAAAACTGGGACTGTCTCTACACCAAAGTTGTCATGTGTGTTCATTTCAGAACTTGCTTGAACTAAAAAAGCTCCCAGGACTGCTTTCTCTGAACATCATTGTAGAGATTTCCTGGGGTTCCATAGCAGCCTGCCGACTTGCAGTATTGAGTAGAGGCTGATGGGGATAAAGAGTAGTGGCGGCTTTCAGATCTTCTGGAAGAACTTAGATTCTCTGTTTCACTTGGAACTTAAGTTGGTTATCTCAGTTCTGTCAAGCTTCAGGCTGCAGTATATCATAAGTTTATATACAAATGGAAAAACCTCATAATATTATTCATATCCTATTACTGATAATAGCTATTGTTTATTGAGTTTCTACTCTGTGCAGGACCCCATATTAAACGTTCTATGCGTTTCCTCACTAAAGCCTCGAAACAGAGCAGGAGAGAAATCTCACTGTCTCCATTTTACAAATGAATTAGCTTAAGCCCAGTAAGGAAAAACAATTCATTTGGGATCATCATTTAGCAAGGATTCAAACGTTGGAAGATCTGACCACTTAATTTTGCCCATCCATGTCTTTCTGAGTCCAGATAACTAGAAGTCTGACACACTGTGGCAAGTACATCCATGTGAAAAAGGAAGATTCTTTTCTTTTACTCCTTTCTAAATAAAAATGTTACCAAGGACCACACAATTTGGTCAAACAAGATGATAGCTAAAATGGTGTTTCTCCTAATCAATGGTCTGATGACCTGCCCACTTAATTAGCGTCAGTTCAAGGTAGGGTTGGATGGTGTACGTCAATGATCTCTGTATAAAGAAGCATATAGTTGCTGAAGAATACTCATGCCCAGTTTAGTTAATTCATAGCAAGATGAGCTGATTTTAAACTGAATTAAGGAGTCATTCTTTGTTGTTAAAACTTTATTTTTCTTCTCCAGTAGCTGACTATGGATGCAGTCTTTCTCCACTGTTTCAAGTTAGGTCTGAAATGGACACAAACGTTATCTTCTGGTGTGTGGACTGTCCCAGTTTTCATAGTATGAGTGACAGAAAGTAGCCATTTGAGAATAGACCTCTTAAATATATCTAGCAGAAAAGTAGAAAATGTGCAGAGAAAAAGGAACTCTGGCTTACTTGTGGATGACACCTCTGCCTTATGCCCTGAGTTTTCTGGAGTCTTAACCCTGGAGTCTCCTAACATAGTTCTGTGTTTTAATTTGTCCCTCTGGATACTGATTTACTAGGCCGGAATTCAGCCTTCTCTTGAAAGCTAGATCAAGGGATTACAAATAAGAAATTAGCAGAGCAATCAACAGGCAAGAGGGTACTCATTTAATAAATGCCAACCTTTATTTTTCTAACAGGCCTAGAAAACAATTACCCAGTGGCTAGCTACCAGTTGATTAAATTGCCTCTAATGATTCTGAGAGTGGAGATATGATTAAACAGCTAGTGGGTGATGGGCAGTGAGGCCCTGTGGACCTGGTTGTCTACATATTTATTGATATATTGGTTTCAAAAAGGTGGGCTTCCTGACAATTTGTGGCATCTCGATTCTGTGCCACAAAATTGGAAACTAAGATCTATAAAAGACCTTATCGAAACCAGGACATTTTTATATCTTCCTTCCATATGTTTGACACATTAGTGGGCCTGAGGTAAAAGTATTCAATTTACTTGAAGAACTTTACTAGTTGTAGACATTGCACATGCAAAACTCAGACCAAATAATTACTCTCAACTTCAGAACTGGAAGGGTCAAACTTGAAGGGACAGAAGGGAAAGCTCAATAAGAAGTCTGTTCATATTTGCTGATGCAAGTTGGATAAGCACACGGAGAATCTAACACCTACACTGGGAATTACACAGGTATGCAAATACACCCAGGTAGCTTTTGTACATGGAGATTCTATAGTTAATCACAAAGCATCTCAATGAACATGCATTATTTGATCAAGATAAATAACTTGACCACCTACAGTTAACTGATCTATCCCCAAGATGTATATTCCCCCAAAACAAATTTATTTTCTCCACGGTGAGAAGAAGGAACATAAACTCGGGTATAAACTCAAGAGCCTGGAAATGTAGTCTCTTCCTTGTTTTCTGTTTATCATATAATACATGATTATGGTAAGTAATTTTCCCTCTTTGAATTTCAATTTTCTGATCTGTAAAATAGGTCTAAAATGGTACCAGTCGGGAGGTCATAAAATGTATAGTTTCAGCATTGCTTGCAACTCCTTTTATGAGTAGAGACAATTTTAACTCCTCTAGCTTTTATTTTCTCATCTGTACAATTGAGGGGATGGTGGGGTTGGAACTCAAGGGCTCTCAGCCTGGACTCTTTGAACTCTGAGGAGAGAATTTAGAAGACCTTTGAACCCACTATTTGAACCCAGCAGTGCTATGTCAAAGCTGTGGCTGACTGTGGCTCTGAGCACTTCTCCCTGGGAAAAAGGTTCATTGTTTTCACTGAGTTCTAAAAGGAATCTCTGTCCCCCCAAATGTGTATACCACTTAACTAAATGTCTCTACAATTTCTTTTTCTAATAGAATTTGATGGTTCTTGAACTCTAAGTAATAAGATATTTGGATATGGCATTAAAATATTGCCACTACTTGTTTCCCGAAATTTCAAGTGATTTGAAGATAAGCTAATTTTTTTTTTAAGCTTTCTTAATCAAAAGACCCTACATAATTGAAGGAACTATGGAAAGACCATCTTGGGATCTGTGGATCCCTGATAATAGATGTAAATTTCTGTGTGTGTGTGTGTGTGTGTGTGTATGGGCACTTTCTAGGAGAATCAATAGCTTTCATCATATCCCTGTACCCTCTGTCATAAAAAGGGGAATAACTACTGATTTAGCGATTGGAATTTACCCCAAATATTTTCACCCGGGTGATCAGGTAACAAGAAATCATTTTGACCATTGCTACTTGATTGGTTATTTTAACTGGTAGGCAGATATGCTGCATCTCAGGAACAGAGCCATTCACTGTAAGGTGAGCTGACAAATATAAATGCTTAAGAAATTCAAATACTTCCAGCTTCCCTCCTTCTTTCTTTTATCCTCCCATTTTCCCCTTATTCATCAGTCAAAGCCCTAAGGAGTAGGGTCATTGGTTCAAACATTCTGAATATTTTATATACTGTTTCTCCCCCTGAAACAATTATTCTTGCAACTAAAATTACTTTGCTGTTGTTGAAAACAATTTAATATTAATAATCAAGAGCCTTAAAATACCTATAGCCTTCAGCCAAGTAATTACATTCTTAGGTGTCTATCCTAAGGAATAATCTAAAATATAGATAGAAGAGATGTTATTTTTTAAAGTTTTCCTTGTAACATAATTTATGAAATCAGATAAAGAAATATATTGGAATGTAAAGTATTGAGTAAATAAATTATGGTATTTTCACGTAATGTTGTATTATGCAGTGATTAAAATTAAGTACAGTAAGTCCCCCAAATATGGACGAGTTCCGTTCTGAGAGCACATTCGTAAGTCCAATTTGTTCCTAAGTCCAACAAAGTTCACCTAGGTGCCCAATTAACACAATCGGCTATATAGTACTATACTGTAATAGGTTTATAATACTTTTCACACAAAAAAATACATAAAAAAACAAACACAAAATTAAAGACAACGTTTTTAATCTTAAATTACAGTACCTTGAAAAGTAAGTAGTACAGTACAACATCTGGCATCCAGGGGCTGGCATCGAGTGAACAGGCAAGAAGAGTTACTGACTGGAGGAGGGAGAGGAGGTGGGAGATGGTAGAGCTGAAGGATCATCAGAAATAGAAGACGGAGGGCAAGCTGCAGTTTCATTCATGCCTGATGTTGATGGCACAGGTGCTGGTTCCTTGCTGGATTCACGTTCGCATCTTTCAAAGTTCGCGACTTGAAGGTTCGTATGTAGGGGATTTATTGTATGTTTCAGGGCCTATATTGTGATAGTGACTGTAAAAATTAGGAAACAAAATTTTATAGTCTGTACCTGAAAAGCTGACAATAGAGGTTATAATCAGGTACTGGAATAAAGAATAATTTATTATCTTCCTTATAATTTTCTATTTTTACAATGATTATACATTACTATAAATATAAATTTATAAGTTTTTTTCTTGAACCTTTACAATGCTAATATATCACACAATTTTACAATGATAATATAACATATATATGTTATTATATTATTCTGTACATAAGTACAGAAATGTGTAGATAAAATATAAATTTCAGTCTCTCCGATTTTCAGTTTTCCTGTATGATTAAGTGATTTTGAAATGAAGGATACATTTTCAAGTAAGTTTATAAATGGTTCTCCTGGCTAAGTTCTAAGCTTACCTGATGACACAACTCTTTTTCTTCTTTTTCCTTTTGCTTCTTAGGTGACATAAAGTTCCGGCATTGCTTATTTTGGTCATATAGACTGTATATTCCACAAGATTTTAAGTGTATATCTTTGAGGAGGGAGATACAAATGCATTTACCTAACCTCATGAGATCTGGAAAGGCAAAAGTGTCCACAAATATGCTGGCCCAATTTTTCAGCCTTGTGAGACAGTGGTGATCTTGCAGATAGAGAAAAGCCACAGTCAATCTTGTGACCTCATCTGAGCCATGTTCAAACTCAAAATCCTTTAAGTAGCTCTTAATGAAACTCCAGTTCTCTTGAATTTTCAATAGTAACTTACTGGTCTTTGAACATCATAGGTTCCTGCTGTGAAATTTTGAAAGCCATTATTATATACACAGTATTTAAGGGGAAATGAAATCCTGCCTTGTTGATTATACTATAGAGGGCAACTGCAAAGACATGGCCTGACGAAACACGCATTCCTTGGAACTAGTATTTTATCCCTTTTCAGTTGGTACCTCAGATAATAGATTATTCCCTTGTGTTGTCGCTGGGATATTTTCATTTCTCACTGGCTATTTCATGCCATCCTGAGCTTTTAGCCTAACACCAATACCAGAGTGTCAGATGAGGGATGTCTTCCTATCACTGAACAAAACTATATGAGATTTCTATGGGTTGAGGACATCAGTAGACAGCTGGGAAGTATTTTGGTCAAGGAGAAAAATGACACGTTTCTGAACCAGAATGATAGATTGGGAGCTTGCTGATCTTTGTTCATAACTCTTTTCTGGGAGGAAAAAAAAAAAAGAAATCCCAACCAATTGCCACAACTAGCTAAAAATGAACCCAATGGGCTGCTCCCCCACATTGAATTTACAGGGTAATGATAATCCCAGTTAATTGTAAAAACACATTTAAAAATCCAATTTCTCTGTTCAAAAGGCATAGAGGTTGTGTATCAAAAATTTTCTGATATGTAAGTACCAAATATACGGTTGTAATAAAATTCTTGCACTAGGTTAACTACACAATTTGCTAATAACATTGGATGATACAATCCATGAACATCACTGGCAGGCTGGATGTTGGCGTATGTACAAAGGTTTTATTAACACATGTTGCCAGTGGAACATGCTTTGCTTACTCAGGACCAGGCAGCCATGTTTTATATTCCTCCCTTGATTTCTTGCATTCTTTCTGAAAATGATCTTACAGATCATGAAAACTTTCTCTCCCTCTCTCTCTCTCTTTTAGGCAGACTTTGTTTGGGTTCCCCTATGTGTCAAATAGAAACAACCACAAAATTTATTTTATTTTACTTTGTTAAAATATGTATTCATTGGACTTCCCTGGTGGTGCAGTGGTTAAGAATCCGCCTGCCAATGCAGGAGACACGGGTTTCATCCCTGGTCCAGGAAGATCCCACATGCTATGGAGCAACTAAGCCCGTGCGCCACAACTACTGAGCCTGTGCTCTAGAGCCTGTGCTCCGCAATGAGAGAAGCCACCGCAATGAGAAGCCCGCACACAGCAACGAAGACCCACCCAACACAGATGAAAATAAATAAATAAATAAATTTATTTTTTAAAAAAATATATATGTATTCATAGAACTTGTCAATTTCTCTGATTGCCTCTGTAATCTCTCACCATAGTTAAGTTGGGGTGATGACCAGATCAGAAACTGCAGTGTGATACAAGTTTGAATAGTGAGTTCAAGGAGCAGCAGAAATGCATCTTGAACTTTCTTGGGTGATCGTCCTTCTGAGAGTAGGGCTCTCTGGGGCATGGCTGGTTCATCTCTGAGAATGCACAAGTATGTAAGATGATCTTTTGCTGGATAAAATTCTTTTTCCTACTTATTTTTAGCTCATCCTTTAAAAATGTATATATTTATGTATGTTTTATAATATACATGTATATAATTTACAAATAAATACATATTATGGGTAATCTTTAAAAAAATTTACTGATGGGGTCTCAATAATAAAAGTTTAGATAATATTGTCTGTGATTTGAAATTGTTTCATTTTCCTATCTCAATCTATATTTATTGGCTATCAATGTCAGGGAATTATATTTCTTAATTTAATTCACTGAATGTAAACTGAATATTTTTTAATTAACTGAGTGTAACTGAATGTTTTCAGATGAGCATTTCTTCTCCCTGTGTCAAGCTGAGCAACAGCATTGTAGCTGACACAAGCCAGTAGCCTCAGGTTGTCTTTTCTTAGAAGAAACATTGTTCGTACCTACTGTGGTCAGGATCCATTTCTTCAGGCAGGAGAGCTGATAGAACAGAGCACAACTCTGAACAGCAGCACTGATCTCAACTAATGTGCCAACAGTCTTCTTTAGAAAAACCCAGCAACAGCCAACATGTGGTTGTCCAAGGGAGCAAATAGAGCTTGGTATCACCAGAATTTGGAAGCAGAGCTCCTAAAGGTACAAGGACAAGCATGGAATTTGGGCTGCAGATCCTGGGGATTCATCCATGCAACAGTACTTCTCCAAAAGTCAAGTTAGAAAGCCAATGCCTATTTTGGAAGGAGGGAGGATCCAGAACACTAAGGCAGGGGCTCTGGCCAAAAATGAAAACCCAACTGGAAGTGGAGAACAGGCAAAATATTAGCATTCTTACCTATATCCATCATTCCTACATGTTGAAATATGTTTAGTGCTTCCTTGTTCCAGGAATCTAGCTTGGTATGCATAGTGTGGGCAACAAAAATGAACACATTTCCTCCTATCTCAGAGTTTACTTCTTACAGGAAACTCAGGAATTAATAAATTATTTATACAAATAAACTGAGGATGAAGTGAACTAATTCTGTAAGGACATGTAATAAAGAAAATTGACCCATAACTTTTTTGTTGAGGAAGGGTGCTGAAACTTCATAACCCTACATCAGCATTTTAATATCACAGAATTTGTGAAATAGTATGACACCAGCTGCAAAAAAATGTGACTCTAAGTCATGGTACCATACCTTCTGTGATTATATAATAATTGCGGTGTATGTGAAAGAGAGAGAGAGACAGAGTGAGAAAGAGAGAGAGAGAGGAAATATACAAAACAAATAAAGGCCACAAGAACTATTTAGAAGAACCCAACATTGATCATGTATTCAACAAATTAAATATATTTCAGCATTGAAAAAAAAGATGCATTTCCTCTTCTAAGGAAGCTTGCCTCATAGTGAGATAGACAAGAAACAAACAAACACTATGACTCTCAATTGTGATAAGTGCTCTGAAGAACAGAAACAAGGTGATATTGGTGAATGGACCTGGAGAGTCAAAGCTGCTTGGAATCAGGAGATCAGGGAAGGTCTCTCTAAAGAAGTCACATTTGACCTGAGACCTAAGAGATAAGAAGGACTGAGGTGCCAAAGTGCTAAGGGAAGAAGGTTCCAAGCAGAGCAATTGTAATTGACTACAACATCCCTAAGGTAGGAACAATCTTGGCGTGAAGAATAGATATCTAAATGATCTATATCTCTTCTCTGTACCATTTGTTCCCTTCACCTCTACCCTTTCTTTCCTAGGTTTGGAGGAAAGACAAAAGATCAGGGAGGCAGAGACACCAATGCTGGCAGGACAGCAGCCACCAGCCTGAGGCTCCATCAACTCCCAGGAACAAAGAATATGACTGGTCCATGAGTGAGGTCAAAATCGAACCTATACGTGAGTGATCAACTGGCTTTATTTTCAGAGAGTCAGAGAGCCAAGCAAAGCATCCCAAACTGAAAGCTGTTCTGATCAGTTGGAAGAGCCATCTCTGGAACAACATCATGTCTAGCCTGGATGTCATGTCTAGTTTGATCAGGAGAAGGTCACAACAGGAGTATTTAGAAACCATCACTTCCCAAGGAGAACAAATCCAATGAAAGCATACTGCCAACCAAGGGCAGAATAAGCTAACTGACTGAAGGTGAATGTGCCATTGAAGGTTCTCTGAGGAATAAGAGGAGAGGGGTAGAGGGAATTTCATGTCAGCAGCTTTTGAACCATGTAAAATCAGGCTTTCAATTTTTAAAAGCCCCCAGTTTATCACAGCGTTTGCTACATCCACTTGTGTAATTCCAAAGGATGCTACATCCATCACTAAGAGAAATGCTGGGCTTTTGATAACTGGAGAAGGATTGCTGGTTTCTTCAAAGTGCAAAGCTGTGAAACCCCAAAAGGATTTATCCCTTTCAAGTCCCTGCTGACAAGCAACATGGGGAGTATAGAAATAGTTTAAAATGTGCATGTGAAAAACTTCATCTTGGAGTGATACACTTCACACACACAATTCAGGGGAAGGTTTTTTCCCAAATTCCTCTTCTTCCCACAACCTCTTCATAATTTGCCATTAATATCTGATCTTTTCCTTTTTGCATTTCCTTTGATCCTCCCCTACTATTAATTTGTAGGGAGGGATAACATCATTAAGTTCTAAACAGTCCTGTTCTTGCTTCCTGTGTGTATGTATGCATGGGTATGCCTGTGTGTGTGCACAGGAACTTAGATGTCAGAGAGACAGGTTCAAATCCAGGCTCAGCCACAAGATGAGTATTAGAATTTGGGTAAGGACTGAACTTTTATGACTGACAGTTTCCTCTCAAATAAAAGAGTGAAAATAATATTCTTTCCAAAGCTTTTTGGAAAGCAGAGAAATTATCAGTTTAAAGGGACTAACATGGACCAAAACTCAAGAACAAGGCAAAATAATCTAAGGCTTTAGTTATATTGTTTAATTTGACAATTAAAGGAGATGTCTAATCTAAAATTTTACAGAAATCTGAAGTTTTATCTTACTTTACTTTTTTTTTTTCTTTGGGATCAAACACCCACATAACTGTTGAGACATCAAAGCTTTCCAGTGCCAGAAAACTGGAAAATTGTGTTCCTTAGGTATGCATTCCCAGAGCTTTGGATTTTGTAGACAAATAAGGCTTCCAAAGGTAAAATTAAATCTGGCATTCCAGGAATATACAAAAATAGGACATCCTAGTACTCTGTGTCATTCAAAAAATTTGCATCTTAATTATATGGTTTTCATACCCAATTATAATTGTTCTGGTTTAGAAGGTGCAATCATGACAGAGATGGATCCCAAAGGCAAATCTTATAACCCACAGGGTCCCAGTATAAACATTCTTTGCTAGGGAGGAAGAGATTAGTATTCATATTCAGGCAAGGAAATCTGTTCCAAATGTTCAAAACTTATCTTTGGAACCTCATTGACTCAGTATGAGAAGTTTGTGATGCAGGGATTCAGAAGGGGATTTAAAAAAAAAAAAAAGAACAAAGGGGATTCTCACTTTAACCAGTCATTTCTTGTCTTGTTCACACGAACTTCCTGTTATTTTCCACACAAATTAGATAGCCATCTACATATCTTTACCTGTTTCTATACATGTATACTGAAAACACTTTCCCTTCAAAAATGCATCTGCCACAGGAAAAACTATATAAATCCAGATCTGCTTGGGTTGGGAGGTTGGCTCCAGTGGGAAAGGTGAATAGATTCCAACTTAATTCTGCTTACACTGAATGAGTATACCCAGGCCCTCGGTAAGGACTAATGCACGTAGGACATGAAATGTAGGAAGTAGATCCCAACTTTGGAGACACAGCCCAGTGAAAACAATAGGGTATTGCAATTCTTAGTCCTGCGTTTAGATCCTGATGGACTGCTCTGCCATTTGAAAGCTGACTAAGTTACAGTTTCTCTATGCCTCAGTTGTCTTATCTTCAAAATGGAAGGATGACAATCCAACACTATTGAAGAGTGGCTCATAAGAGATGGCTGTATGTCCCTGTCACCTGGCCTGGGACATGTGACTGAAGCTCCTCCCCAAAAGGCATTTCTGCCTGGAATTGCCAGAAATCTTAGGACATGAGCAAGCCCAGTCCCTTAGAGATTACCAGGGGAAGCTGCAGCTGAGTAAAGCATACGCAACTCAAGCAGAGCTGGTAAGTTCTGCTGAAGATAGCACTTGGATGGTTTCCTCAGGGATCTCTCCCATGGCAATATCTTGACTAGGCTTCTGCTCCTTTTATTCCTTTCTGAGCTGAAGTTCATCAGACTTCCTTTCAAATTTTTGAGAGAACAATACATTTTCAGTAGACTTAGTTCTGCTTGAGTTAACTAAGGTAAATTTCTGTTATTTGAATTCAAGAACCCTGACTAGTAGTTACACAGCTACATAAATATTGGGGACTTACAATTTTCCAGACTCTGTTCCAAGTGCTTGACAAATATCATCTCAGTTAACCTTCATGACAACCTTATAAGAAGGCATCATTATTGCTTCCTTGGCAGACGAGGAATTTAGATCTCAGCAATGCTGAGTAACTTGAATGGTCACTGAGATAGAAAATGGTAGAGAAAGCCTTCAAACCCAGGTATTTGACTCCAAAACCTGTGTGCTTGAACAGTACTGTGTTTCTCCCCCAGCTGTGTCAGATGTGATTCTCTCTCAAAATCACATAATACAACAGTGAAACCTGGACTTGATGCCAGAATTACCCAACATCAAATCTTGTGGCTTCTTCTATAACAAAAGTCAACAAAGGAACTCTTGGTCTCATGGAGTCATATAACACAAGTTGGCTCATAAATCCTTTGGATTACAACTTACAGAAATTACATATTTTGGAGTCATTCTGTAAATAAACATATACATTACAAATCTACTTATTAACTCTGAGAGATCATAATCACAATGATTTGACTTGGTGGGAAAAAAGTAAAATCATAACGTGCTATATTCTCTAAGACATTATAAGAAATGGTAAGATGCTAATTAGTAGTAATCATCAATATATAGAAATACCCTAACTGTTCATATGGATGAAACTGTTCATATGGAAACATTAGGGAACAAGGACCTCAATTCTACTATGAAGAGTTGGAATAAAATTACCTCTAGGTTCCTTTTCATCACTAACGTTTCATTAGTCTACATGCATATCATTGTCTTAGTTTCAACCTGGCCTGGTCAATAGCAGCAATTTTCTCAATTTTAGGGGATGCATCTTCAACCTAAAGATGTGGTTATGTGAACCAAGAGAAAAGCAAGGGGCTGGAGGATACAAATTAATTCAGAATTTGCATTCTGCAGTGCCCACTAGTAACATGCAAATGAGCACGGAGAGATTCTATTTTGTTCTCTTTGGTATCCTCAGTATCTATAACAACCTCTTGTACAAAGTAGGTGATCAATGACTAAAATAAGCATCGGATGAATTAATAAAGCATTATTCCATCCTTTCCTCCCCAGTTTAATCCACTTGCTAAAATTTCTCTCTTTTAGCTCTTTCTTTCCTTGACCCCTAGGGATTATTGAAAGTATCCTCATGGATGAGAGAGTGAGAGAGAAAGGGTAGAACACCATACTCAATTTAGGGTGAGAAATGTAGTAACCAAAATCACTAAACATTGCTAATAGTAACAACACCTTATATTTATATAGTACTTTGTAACACTTTTTCAAAACTTATTTGATTCTCATAATCACCCATGATTTTAAAGATGAGGAAATTAAGATGTAGCAGCCAAAGTGCCTCATCTAGTTAGGAGTGGTGGGTGTCACAACTTCAAATCCAATACCCTTTTCCAATGCATTCCTCTCTGAACTGGGGAAAGTTAGCAGAGCCTTCCTATTAAAATAGGAAAGAGATGTGTTCTAAAGCTGACACTTGAAAAACTATACAGTGTTCAAAAATGGTCTATAGGAGTCAACTAAAGATACTTAAGTTAGATTCTGGAAATAAACCTCAACATGGAGTTACTCTCTATCTCCTTGAGGAAGCTCTAAAACCATGACCTCCTTCATGTCCCTTAAGATTTTTCAGGTTCAATCTGGAGGATAACTTTGATAATTCAGTGACATGTTCTAATTATTCATTCACTCACTGAATACACAGTTATTCAGCACTTATTGGAAGATAAGCATTCCTGGCATGGAGGTCTGTCACTATAAGATTATCTCCAAGTGTAGGAGACTGTTGGACTAGACAAAAAATGAGTCCAATCATGGTATTATTGAATCTTGTCATGTTGGATGAAGGGTCTGAGCTTACTATAGATTCCTATGATACACTGGGATCTTTTCCTGAAGTAATAACTATACCTTAGGCATAAAAATAAATGCAGTCAGTGAAGTATTGGTATATGTTCTCATGGTCGTCTTGCTCATTGCTGGCTTCCTGAGGGTATACATCACACCGTTCACCTCTGGTAACCCATGGTCATGCTAAATGCTTAGCACCAAGTACTTGCTCAAGTGCTGCTTGTCAAATGAATGACAAAGAGCATTGCAACTCAGCTCTGCAGAAGAAAATGATGCTGGGCTTTAGGAGATATTGAGCATCTTTGTATGCACACCACCAGGGAGGAACCATGGGTGAGTCTGATGTGGTTCTCTAACTTGGGGGACATTATACGTTAATGGATATGTATGAAAGCAGAAAAATAAGTGCTAGATATATATATGTGATAATCAACCTACTGCCAATAGCATATATAGATAGCAAGAATTATTCAGACAATAATATTAGAATGTATTTTATAAACATATTATGTATGCAGAAAATAAAAACAAGAATATAGGAGTATGTGCTTTCAGATTCCAAGTGACTAAGCATCGAACAGATACAGCCTAATATTTAAAAATTCATCTTTCCTTCATCATTCATGTATTCAACAGTATCTGTTGAGATTCTATTATGAGCCAGGACTGTGCTATATTCTAGAGGTTCAGACAGAACTGAACCAGAACCACAGTGCCTGCCTTCTTCTTCCTTAAAGCTTAGTGATGGCAATAAGTATTGAGCCAATAATATTACCAAAAAATGCATAATTACTAACTGCAATAGGGACCATAAAGCAAAAGAAAAGGATGGAATAGCAGATAAAGGATAAAAACTCATACAAGTGGGGGAGGAAGCTTCCCTGGGTGCATGCTGTCAGAGCTAGGGCCAGGACAGTACGTTCAAGCTCTCCAGGGGTAGAAATATAGACAGAAATCATTCCTGGAAAAAGCAGAAGAATGTGCAAAGGCCTTGAGTGGAAAAGGGCTAAGCAAATTTGAGGACCAGAAAGAAGAGCAGGAGGCAGGAATGTACAAAGAGATGAGGCAAGTGGTCCAGATTGTGTAAATGTGGACAGAAATAGGGGAGCTCAGCAATTAAGTGGACTTGTTTCATTCATTCATTCATTCATGAATGTACTTAATACCAGTAATTTTTCTAGTGTCAAATATCTGAAAACCATATAAGCCAGAGGGATATATTATTTATATTAGTAATCTTAGAGAAAATGGAACTCTCCTACATGATTGGTGGGAATGTAAATTGGTACAGCCACTATAGAAAACAGTATGGAAGTTTCTCAAAATACTAAAAATAGAGTTACCATATGAGCCAGCAATCCCACTCCTGGGCATATATCCAGAAAAGACAAAAGCTCTAATTCAAAGAGATACATGCACCCCAATTTTCATAGTGACACAATTTACAATAGCCAAGACATGGAAGCAACCTAGGTGTCCATCAATAGATGAATACATAAAGAAGATGTGGTACATATATGCAATGGAATATTACTCAGCCATAAAAAGAGTGAAATAATGCCATTTGAAGCAACATGGATGCACCTAAATATTATCATACTAAGTGAAGTAAGTCAGACAGAGAAAGAGAAATATTATATGACATCACTTATATGTGGAATCTAAAAAATAGTACAAATGAACTTATTTACAAAACAGAAACAGACTCACAGACATAGAAGACAAACTAATGGGTACTAAATGGGAGGGGGGAGGGATAAATTGGGAGTATAGGATTAGCAGATGCAAACTACCATATAAAAAATAGATAAACAACAAGGATTTAGTGTATAGTGCAGGGAACTATATTCAATATCTTGTAATAAACTATAATGGAAAAGAATCAAAAAAGAATATAGATATATACATACATATGCATATTTAAATCACTTTGCTGTACACCTGAAACTAACACAACACTGTAAATCAACTATACTTCAATTTAAAAAAAGAAGAAGAAGAGAACAAGGTGGTGTCTTTCCAGTTTGGGGATTTATGCTGAAATGAACAGTTTTTAATTACAAACTGAAAACAAAACCAAAACTCTTTTCCTTTTTCAAAGCCTGGGCATGACCCAGGTCCCCACCTGAGGGAACTGGAACCACTGAACTTCCATCATGATGGTTTTGTGGTCTTCAGAGTGGCTGAGCTCCAAATACGGAGGGAGAAAAATGCTTCTCCCTTCTGTGTGTGACTAAATTTTCCACGTATCTCTGTCTGGCTTATAAATATCACAGGCAGCCAGTGAGTTACTGCCTGGTTGAATGATCTCCTTTACAAGCCTCTTTCTAGGTTTTCGAGTAAAGTTTCCCCTTATTAATTTTACCAGCCAGCATTCACTTAGCATTTGCTTTGAGGCATAATTGACAAGCAGGGTGACACCCGCCTGAGAGAGAGCCATAAATCAGAAATAATTTCCAAAATTGGGTGAGGGGCTGAAGTGTTGAATAGGCAAATACAGGTAAAAATCTCTTTATTAGGGCTGACAAGGACAGCAAATGTCAGCGAAGTGTTTCCTAATGTACCAGGTGAGATTAATTTGGGGGCCTTTCCTGAGCCGATGGTGTGTTGTGTGCTCTCTAACAAGACACCTCTTGGGGCTCTGAAGGAGGCGAGTGGTGGGGTTGTAACAGAAGAAGGAGCCAAGTCTTGGAAGGCAGGGAGCTCCAATTCTGCAGCATCACCCTCCTTCTGGAAAAATCACTCTTCTGCCTTACACTATATTTGCATTTTGCATCTTTAGTGGAAAAGAGCTGTAAGTCATGATCCAAAGAACTTGGCACGATAATGAAACCAAACAACGTGTCCAAAAGGAAAGAAATAATCTACAGCATGGTAACTGAAGAAAGAATTGCATGAAAAATGGGGATTTGGGAAGGTTGGACTGAACATGTATACAATTTCCTCCATTCAAAAATAATAGTATGAACTAAATTCACATCTTGGGGATGTGAATAATACCTTGGGAAAAAAAGGATAATGCCGTTTTTTCCCCTTCTATTTCAGTTTCATAGGGATTCAAGCATAAGTCCCCTCCAACCCAGCTTCATGGACCTTCATTAAAAGGACAAAATTTGGTTATTTCATAAACTGTCTACACAGATGCTTGTTCTGTAAATTAAAATAAAAATTGCACTGCTTTTAGAAAAATTCCAGATATCTATTTAAAGATGTTTTCTAACTTATAGCTGACAGCAGCAAGATGAAAAAATAGAAAATAAGATGAAAATTATACACTGGGAAAAATTATATACCAGATCATTCTGGGAAGTCTACACGTAGCAAAATTTTAATCCCATCCTGGAAGGTTCCCCTCTTAACAGTTCATAAAAGAGATCAGGCTAGTGAATTTAATCCATAGATGCAGTTAAGAAGGCATATTTTTAGAAAATTAAGGAATGAAGATATTTACTAGCCAGCATCAGGAACATAACACTTCTGAGGGCCACTTTATTGGACAAGCAAAAATTAGCCATATTAAAAAAATGCTGAGCAGCTACTAAGATTAGACATCAATTCTATGCCAAACACTGTACTAGGCACCTTTCCTATTTAGTCTTCACAAACCCTGCAAGGCACTAATTAGTATTAAATTCAGTGCAATCTACAGAAGCTCAAAATAATAGTGACTTAAATAAGACAGGATGGTATTTCTTTGAAATAAAAATATGTAAAAGGCGAGCAGCTCAGTATTGCCACTGAGACTCTGCTTCTCAAAATCCCACCAGATGAGCAGCCTTTCCACCCATGTGAACCTCACTCCCCTGAGGGTGTGGTCCTCTCTCCTTCATGGTCCAAGATGGCAGGTCTAGCATCTCATGTGCATTCTGGGTGCCAAGATGAGGAAAAGATGAAGAAAGGCAAGGACGTGTGTCAGCTCTCTTCAGAAAGTTTCTGGCAAGTAGTTTCATGACATTTATATCTCATTCATCTGAAGTTAACTGCAAGAGAGTGTGGGAATTGTAGCTTTTATTCTGGGCAGCCATGCACCCAGCGAAAACCAGGGTTCCTCTGATTATAGAAGAAGACAAAAATGAATAGAGGGAGACAATGAACACTCTCTGGCATAATATTGTTTTACAGGTTAGGAAACAGAATCTAAGGAAGGTAAAATAACTTTCCCTAAATTAAAAAAAAAAAAAGCTAGTAAGCAATTTTAGAGCCTGTATTCTTCTCATTTTGCCATAAGGCATAAAAAGGATAAAACCAACCCAATTATATTTTTTACACTGCCAATTAAATTCAGTCCAATCCAACTAATTCTAAAAGCTCATATCTTGCTCTCACCATAAGTAAGAAACTATTTTAGGCATAAAGCACTGTGCTGGCTATGAGAGGATTTATGGAACAGAAATGTGAATGGAAATATAGACATGCTATATCTTTTTAGTACGTCTATAGGTGGCAATGTGGATGAAAACATAGATACAGGCAAAATCAGAGACTGATTCTTGGGGAAGCTGAGGAAGCTTAAGTCTCAGGACCACTTACTTGCTTCAGCCTTCAAAAGCCCAAGGAGGGGTCCCAGCACTGCGTGACATGGTTATCCGATTTTGTGCAGAAGATATTTTAAACATAATGGGTTAAGATTTCTGTCTCTTTCTTTTTGGCTTCATCTTTTTTCACATTTTTGGGTAGAACAGTGCAGTGGCCCCAGTCTTTTTGGGGACCTACCTTAGAGGATGAATTGAGAATCTATTTAGTCTGGGTTTATGAAGATCTATTTACATGGTTCACTGTTATTTCTATGCACAGTCAATTTATTATTAGCAATTCTGGGGTAGGAATGCCTTAAGTACACTCTGACAAGTACACTTTTACAAATAATCAAAAGTAATGAATAACATCAATACACTGGGGGAAAAAATCAGTATTAGGTGATTTGACATAAACCATTCATATTGAAAGAGCTACAAATATCACTTACCTAGAAGGAAGCAAACTGGTTAATGAGTGATGTTGAAGAGTATTTCACTCCTCAGGAAAAATTGAAATGCGCTGAAATCTTAAAGCTCATATATAAAAAGACTTGAGAAAGATTTCCCCATGTTTGACAATAATTCTACATTTTACATGAAAATTGCCATTAATGAGAGTTGTGAATTTTAAAATATTTTTCCAAACGTTCAATAGTTTTAAAACTATAGTTTTTCACCATGTTAAAAAGAAAAACTATATTTTTTTCCAAATTTCTCTATAGAATGAGATATTATGAAATTAGTTATGTGAAGAGGCACTCAAAGAGTATGTAGGAAAAAATGTAAGGGAAAAGTATTACAGAGATGCCAGACTGTTAACTTGAAATTTTATTATGGTAATAATCTGGATTTTGTGATATTTGTGGCATTTGTTAAGCTTTTAAAATTTGCAATTTGTTGTGCTTCTTTTTTTGTTTTAAATAAATGATGCACTTAATGCCTGATGCTGTATATTATTAATATTTTTTCTTAAAGAGGACAGTCAACATTGCGTAAGCTTCAAGGTTAATAAAACTTGTCCACTATGGGTATAACTACAAGTCAGAATGTGACTCTCAGGGCCTTCGATAGCTACAGAGCAGGATGAGGATCTGCAAGTTTGGAGGATTTGGGCAGTAATAAATTTCATTCTATGGAGATAAGAGATGGAAGGGAATATTTGGAGAAGAGAAGACTGAAACCTGTAAGACTGAGCTAACGTGAGATGGGGAAGACCTGGGTTCTGAGAGGCTGAGAAAAAAAAAATGCAGGAAGACATATAGTGAAGGGATCTAGAGACTACACTGCTGTGCCTTGCTCAGTATAAACCTCTTCTCCATCTTTCTTGCAATTTTTTTAAAATTAATTAATTATTTAAATTTTTGGCTGCGTTGGGTCTTCGTTGCTGTGTGTGGGCTTTCTCTAGTTATGGCGAGCGGGGGCTACTCTTCATTGTGGTGCACGGGCTTCTCACTGCAGTGGCTTCTCTTGTTGCAGAGCGTGGGTTCTAGGCACGCAGGCTTCAGTAGTTGTGACACGCAGGCTCAGTAGTTGTGGCTTGCAGCCTCAGTAGTTGTGGCACACGGGCTCAGTAGTTGTGGTGCACGGGCTTATTTGCTCCATGGCATATGGGATCTTTCTGAACCAGGGCTCCAACTGTGTCCCATACATTGGCAGGCATATTCTTAACCACTGTGCCACCAGAGAAGCCCCAGCAATTCTTCATTAAAATAAAAATAAATGTGGCTCACCAACGCTGTGGTGCAAGTGGACACTTTGATGAAATACAAGGGGACCAAAATAAGCAGAATTTTCAAGTTTGGTCCCTTGGTAAAACTGAGAAAGAAGGAAGCCCAACATAAAACAGAATCAAAATCCATGTTATAGAAATGGAGAGGAAGGAAATTTGAGGGATGTGGAATAAGCTATATAGAGGAGATGATATTTCTTTCTGCCCTAAAACCTTCTTTGATAGAAATAAAGACTCAAGCAAACCAAGGGAGTTTATATAAGAGGATGCAAGACATGTTTATTTCTACATGCTGTTTCCGTTTTAGGAAAAATTAAACTCTATCATTTAGGTCTGTCAATCTGACCTCTTTACCCAGGTTTTAATCAATACTATAGTTTACTTTGACATTTTTGTACATAGCAGCATCTTTTTTTTTTTTTACATCTTTATTGGAGTATAATTGCTTTACAATGGTGTGTTAGCTTCTGCTTTATAACAAAGTGAATCAGTTATACATATACATATGTTCCCATATCTCTTCCCTCTTACGTCTCCCTCCCTCCCACCCTCCCTATCCCACCCCTCCAGGCGGTCACAAAGCACCCAGATGATCTCCCTGTGCTATGGGGCTACTTCCCACTAGCTATCTACCTTACGTTTGGTAGTGTATATATGTCCATGCCTCTCTCTTGCTTTGTCACAGCTTACCCTTCCCCCTCCCCATATCCTCAAGTCCATTCTCTAGTAGGTCTGTGTCTTTATTCCTGTCTTACCCCTAGGTTCTTCATGACATTTTTTTTCTTAAATTCCATATATATGTGTTAGCATACGGTATATGTCTTTCTCTTTCTGACTTACTTCACTCTGTATGACAGACTCTAGGTCTATCCACCTCATTACAAATAGCTCAATTTCGTTTCTTTTTATGGCTGAGTAATATTCCATTGTATATATGTGTCACATCTTCTTTATCCATTCATCCAATGATGGACACTTAGGTTGTTTCCATCTCCAGGCTATTGTAAATAGAGCTGCAATGAACATTTTGGTACATGACTCTTTTTGAATTATGGTTTTCTCAGGGTATATGCCCAGTAGTGGGATTCACAGCAGCATCTTAAATTTTATTTTCCTGTTATTTAGAAAATATTGCTATTATATAGAAATACTGTTAATATTTATATATTAACCTGGCATCCTGTAATATTCTGTAATTAATTCAAGGATTTGTGTTTTATTTTTTGTGGTGTCCTTAGGATTGTCTATGTAATAATTTTGTTTCCTATGAATAATGTTCTTTTAAATATTTATGTCATTTTTCCTTTTTATTGCACTTGCTCAACCTTTAGGACAAATGAAATAAAATAGGACTTCTTACTGATGTCTTTATCTCAGTTGAAAATATTAAATGTACCACAATTAAATAAAAACTTTTCATAGATATCTCTTTATTAGATTGAGAATATTCCTAGTTTTCTATGAGTTTTTATCATGAATGACCGTTGAATTTTGACAAATGATTTTTTTCTGCATTTATTAGATAATCATGTGATTTTTCTCCTTTGTGCTACTAATGAGGTGAATTTAACTTTTGAATGTTGAACCAACCTTGCCTTCCTGGGGCAAATCATATTTAGACAGAATATATTTTTATGTATTATTGTATGCTATTTCTCAATACTTTGGAATCAGGGTTATGCTTAACTCATAAACCAAATTAAGATGGCTTCCTTCCTTCTTATTTTATGAAAGACATTGTCTGATGTTGGTATTTTTTCTTTAAATGTTTGAAAGAAGTTAAAATTGAAGGCATCTGGGTCTGGAGATATTTTTTGCTTGTTTCTTTGTTTTGGGGATAGGGGAATAAGAAACTTTTAAATTTTATATTTAATTTTAATATTTAATTTTAATATTTTAATTTTTATATTTTTATTTTAATATTTAATTTTAATAAATATAGAGTTTTATGGACTATTTTTGTTCTTTAAAATATATGTTGAACTCCTAACCCTTATTGTGTATATATTTAAACATGGTGCCTCTAAGAAGTAATTAAGGTTAAATGAGGTCATAAAGGTGGGGTCCTGATCTGATAGCATTAGTGCCCTTATGAGAGACACCCAAGTGCCTAATAAAGTCCACATGATGCCATAGCAGGAAGACAGCCATCTGCAAGCTAGGAAGGGAACCCTTACCAGAAACTAAGCTAGCTGACACTTTGGTTATGGACTTTTAGCCTCCAGAACTGTAAGAAAATAAATTTCTATTGTTTAAGCCAGCCATCTGCAGTATTTTGTTATGGCAGCCTGAGCTGACTAACACATAGGAATATGCAAATTTTCATTTTCTTCCTGTTGACCATTTGGAAATTTGTATATTTTTTAAAGTAAATTGTTGGGGGGACCTTGAAGATGGCGGAAGAGTAAGACGCAGAGATCGCCTTCCTCCCCACGGATACACCAGAAATACATCTACATGTGGAACAACTCCTACAGAACACCTACTGAAGGCTGGCAGAAGACCTCAGACCTCCCAAAAGGCAAGAAACTCCCCACGTACCTGGGTAGGGCAAAAGAAAAAAAGAAAAAACAGAGACAAAAGAATAAGGACGGAACCTGCACCAGTGGGAGGGAGCTGTGAAGGAGGAAAAGTTTCCACACACTAGGAAGCCCCTCCGCGGGCGGAGACTGCGGGAGGCGGAGGGGGGAGCTTCGGCCCCGCGGAGTAGTGCACAGCGACGGGTGCGGAGGGCAAAGCGGGGAGATTCCCGCACAGAGGATCGGTGCCGACCGGCACTCACCAGCCCGAGAGGCTTGTCTGCTCACCCGTCGGGGCGGGCGGGGCTGCGAGCTGAGGCTCGGGTTTCGGTTTTGGACGGAGTGCAGGGAGAGGACTGGGGTTGGCGGCTTGAACATAGCCTGAAGGGGTTAGTGCACCACGACTAGCCGGGAGGGAGTTCGGGGAAAAGCCTGCACCTGCCGAAGAGGCAAGAGACTTTTTCTTCCCTCTTTGTTTCCTGGTGCGCGAGGAGAGGGGTTTAAGAGCGCTGCTTAAAGGAACTCCAGAGACGGGCGCGAGCCGCGGCTAAAAGCGCGAACCCCAGAGACGGGCGGGAGACGCTAAGGCTGCTGCTGCCGCCACCAAGGGGCCTGTGTGCGAGCACAGGTCACTCTCCACAGCCCTCTTCCGCGGAGCCTGTGCAGCCCGCCACTGCCAGGTTCCCGGGAACCAGGGACAACTTCCCCGGGAGAACGCACGGCGGGCCTCAGGCTGGTGCAACGTCACGCCGGCCCCTGCCGCAACGTCACGCCGCCTCTGACGCCGCAGGCCCGCCCCGCACGCAGTGCCCCTCCTTCCCCCCCCCACCCCCAGCCTGAGTGAGCCAGAGCCCCCGAATCAGCGGCTCCTTTAACCCTGTCCTGTCTGAGCAAAAAACAGACGCCCTCCAGCGACCTACACGCAGAGGCAGGGCCAAATCCAAAGCTGAGCTCCTGTGAGCTGTGAGAACAAAGAAGAGAAAGGGAAATCTCTCCCAGAAGCCTCAGAAGCAGCGGATTAAAGCTCCACAATCAACTTGATATACCCTGCATCTGTGGAATACCTGAATAGACAAGGAATGATCCCAAATTGAAGAAGTGGAATTTAGGAGTGAGATCTATGATTTTTTTCCCTTTTCCTCTTTTTGTGAATGGGTACGTGTATGCTTCTGTGTGAGATCTTGCCTGTATACTCTTGCTTCCACCATTTGTCCTAGGGCTCTATCTGTCCATGGTTTTTTAAAAAAAATTTTTTTTCTCAATAATTAATTTTAATTGTAATAACTTTATTATACTTTACCTTCGTTCTTTCTTTCTTTCTTTCCTTCCCTCCTTTAGACAACGAATCACCCCATATTGAGGAGGTGGTCTCTGAGAGCAAGATTTATGATTTTTCCCCCTTTACCTCTTTTTGTGAAGGTGTATGTGTATGCTTCTGTGTAAGATTTTCTCTGTATAGCTTTGCTTCCAACATTTGTCCTAAGGTTCTATCCTTCCCCCTTTTTTTTTTCTAAATATTTTTTAATTCAATAACGATATTATACTTTATTTTATTTTTACTGTATCTTCTTTCTTTCTGTCTTTTTTCCTTCTTTCCCTCCTTCCTTCGTTCCTTCCTCCCTCCCTCCCTCCCTCCTTTCTTTCCTTCTTTGCTTCTTTCTTCCTTCCTTCCTTTCCTCCTTTCCTTCTTTCTTTCCTCATACTTCTACTAATTCTCTCTACTTTTTCTCCCTTTTATTCTGAGCCGTGTGGATGAAAGGCTCTTGGTGCTCCAGCCAGGAATCAGGGCTCTGCCTCTGAGGTAGGAGAGCCAACTTCAGGACACTGGTCAACAAGAGACTTCCCAGCTCCACATAATATTAAACGGCGGAAATCTCCCAGAGACCTCCATCATAACACCAGCACCCAGCTTCACTCAACGACCAGCAAGCCACAGTGCTAGACAACCTATGCCAAACAACTAGCAAAACAGGAACACAACCCCACCCATTAGCAGAGAGGCTGCCTAAAATCATAATAAGGCCACAGACACCCCAAAACACACCACCAGACGTGAACCTGCCCACTAAAGAGACAAGATCCAGCCTCATCCACCACAACACAGGCACTAGTCCCCTCCACCAGGAAGCCTACACAACCCACTGAAACAACCTTAGCCACTGGAGACAGACATCAAAAACAACGGGAACTACGAACGTGCAGCCTGCAAAAAGGAGACCCCAAACACAGTAAGATAAGCAAAATGAGAAGACAGAAAAACACACAGCAGATGAAGGAGCAAGATAAAAATGCACCAGACCTAACAAATGAAGAGGAAATAGGCAGTCTACCTGAAAAAGAATTCAGAATAATGATAGTACGGATGATCCGAAATCTTGGAAGTAGAATGGACAAAATGCAAGAAACAGTTAACAAGGACCTAGAAGAAATAAAGATGAAAAAAGCAATGATGAACAACGCAATAAATGAAATTAAAAGTACTCTAGATGGGATCAATAACAGAATAACTGAGGCAGAAGAACGGATAAGTGACCTGGAAGATAAAATAGTGGAAATAACTACTGCAGAGCAGAATAAAGAAAAAAGAATGAAAAGAACTGAGGACAGTCTCAGAGACCTCTGGGACAACATTAAACGCACCAACATTCGAATTATAGGGGTTCCAGAAGAAGAAGAGAAAAAGAAAGGGACTGAGAAAATATTTGAAGAGATTATAGTTGAAAACTTCCCTAATATGGGAAAGGAAATAGTTAATCAAGTCCAGGAAGCACAGAGAGTCCCATACAGGATAAATACAAGGAGAAATACGCCAAGACACATATTAATCAAACTGTCAAAAATTAAATACAAAGAAAGCATATTAAAAGCAGCAAGGGAAAAACAACAAATAACACACAAGGGAATCCCCATATGGTTAACAGCTGATCTCTCAGCAGAAACCCTACAAGCCAGAAGGGAGTGGCAGGACATACTGAAAGTGATGAAGGAGAAAAACCTGCAACCAAGACTACTCTACCCAGCAAGGATCTCATTCAGATTTGATGGAGAAATTAAAACCTTTACAGACAAGCAAAAGCTGAGAGAGTTCAGCACCACCAAACCAGCTTTACAGCAAATGCTAAAGGAACTTCTCTAGACAAGGAACACAAGAGAAGGAAAAGACCTATAATAACGAACCCAAAACAATATAGAAAATGGGAATAGGAACATACATATCGATAATTACCTTAAATGTAAATGGACTAAATGCTCCCACCAAAAGACACAGATTGGCTGAATGGATACAAAAACAAGACCCTTATATATGCTGTCTACAAGAGACCCACTTCAGACCTAGAGACACATACAGACTGAAAATAAGGGGATGGAAAAAGATATTCCATGCAAATGGAAACCAAAAGAAAGCTGGAGTAGCAATTCTCATATCAGACAAAATAGACTTTAAAATAAGGACTATTACAAGAGACAAAGAAGGACACTACATAATGATCAAGGGATCG
Source organism: Monodon monoceros (assembly GCF_005190385.1). Taxonomy (NCBI): domain Eukaryota; kingdom Metazoa; phylum Chordata; class Mammalia; order Artiodactyla; family Monodontidae; genus Monodon; species Monodon monoceros. The sequence continues at coordinate 45,830,287 of NW_021703778.1, forward strand.
ATCCAAGAAGAAGATATAACAATTGTAAATATTTATGCACCCAACACAGGAGCACCTCAATACATAAGGCAAATACTAACAGCCATAAAAGGGGAGATCGACAGTAACACATTCATAGTAGGGGACTTTAACACCCCACTTTCACCCATGGACAGATCATCCAAAATGAAAATAAATAAGGAAACACAAGCTTTAAATGATACATTAAACAAGATGGACTTAATTGATATTTATAGGACATTCCATCCAAAAACAGCAGAATACAAATTTTTCTCAAGTGCTCATGGAACATTCTCCAGGATAGATCATATCTTGGGACACAAATCAAGCCTTGGTAAATTTAAGAAAATTGAAATTGTATCAAGTATCTTTTCTGACCACAACGCCATGAGACTAGATATCAATTACAGGAAAAGATCTGTAAAAAATACAAACACATGGAGGCTAAACAATACACTACTTAATAATGAAGTGATCACTGAAGAAATCAAAGAAGAAATAAAAAAATACCTAGAAACAAATGACAATGGAGACACAACGACCCAAAACCTATGGGATGCAGCAAAAGCAGTTCTAAGGGGGAAGTTTATAGCAATATAAGCCCACCTTAAGAAGCAGGAAACATCTCGAATAAACAACCTAACCTTGCACCTCAAGCAATTAGAGAAAGAAGAACAAAAAAACCTCAAAGCTAGCAGAAGGAAAGAAATCATAAAAATCAGATCAGAAATAAATGAAAAAGAAATGAAGGAAACGATAGCAAAGATCAATAAAACTAAAAGCTGGTTCTTTGAGAAGATAAACAAAATAGATAAACCACTAGCCAGACTCATCAAGAAAAAAAGGGAGAAGACTCAAATCAATAGAATTAGAAATGAAAAAGGAGAAGTAACAACTGACACTGCAGAAATAAAAAAAATCATGAGAGATTACTACAAGCAACTCTATGCCAATAAAATGGACAACCTAGAAGAAATGGACAAATTCTTAGAAATGCACAACCTGCCAAGACTGAATCAGGAAGAAATAGAAAATATGAACAGACCAATCACAAGCACTGAAATTGAAACTGTGATTAAAAATCTTCCAACAAACAAAAGCCCAGGACCAGATGGCTTCACAGGTGAATTCTATCAAACGTTTAGAGAAGAGCTAACACCTATCCTTCTCAAACTCTTCCAAAATATAGCAGAGGGAGGAACACTCCCAAATTCCTTCTACGAGGCCACCATCACCTTGATACCAAAACCAGACAAGGATGTCACAAAGAAAGAAAACTACAGGCCAATATCACTGATGAACATAGATGCAAAAATCCTCAACAAAATACTAGCAAACAGAATCCAACAGCACATTAAAAGGATCATACACCATGATCAAGTGGGGTTTATTCCAGGAATGCAAGGATTCTTCAATATACGCAAATCTATCAATGTGATAAACCATATTAACAAATTGAAGGAGAAAAACCATATGATCATCTCAATAGATGCAGAGAAAGCTTTCGACAAAATTCAACACCCATTTATGATAAAAACCCTGCAGAAAGTAGGCATAGAGGGAACTTTCCTCAACATAATAAAGGCCATATATGACAAGCCCACAGCCAACATCATCCTCAATGGTGAAAAACTGAAAGCATTTCCACTAAGATCAGGAACAAGACCAGGTTGCCCACTCTCACCACTCTTATTCAACATAGTTTTAGAAGTTTTAGCCACAGCAATCAGAGAAGAAAAGGAAATAAAAGGAATCCAAATCGGAAAAGAAGAAGTAAAGCTGTCACTGTTTGCAGATGACATGATACTATACATAGAGAATCCTAAAGATGCTACCAGAAAACTACTAGAGCTAATCAATGAATTTGGTAAAGTAGCAGGATACAAAGTTAATGCACAGAAATCTCTGGCATTCCTATATACTAATGATGAAAAATCTGAAAGTGAAATCAAGAAAACACTCCCATTTACCATTGCAACAAAAAGAATAAAATATCTAGGAATAAACCTACCTAAGGAGACGAAAGACCTGTATGCAGAAAATTATAAGACACTGATGAAAGAAATTAAATATGATACAAATAGATGGAGAGATATACCATGTTCTTGGATGGGAAGAATCAACATTGTGAAAATGACTCTACTACCCAAAGCAATCTACAGATTCAATGCAATCCCTATCAAACTACCACTGGCATTTTTCACAGAACTAGAACAAAAAATTTCGCAATTTGTATGGAAACACAAAAGACCCCGAATAGCCAAAGCAATCTTGAGAACGAAAAAAGGAGCTGGAGGAATCAGGCTCCCTGACTTCAGACTATACTACAAAGCTACAGTAATCAAGACAGTATGGTACTGGCACAAAAACAGAAAGATAGATCAATGGAACAGGATAGAAAGCCCAGAGATAAACCCACGCACATATGGACACCTTATCTTTGATAAAGGTGGCAGGAATGTACAGTGGAGAAAGGACAGCCTCTTCAATAAATGGTGCTGGGAAAACTGGACAGGTACATGTAAAAGTATGAGATTAGATCACTCCCTAACACCATACACAAAAATAAGCTCAAAATGGATTAAAGACCTAAATGTAAGGCCAGAAACTATCAAACTCTTAGAGGAAAACATAGGCAGAACACTCTATGACATAAATCACAGCAAGATCCTTTCTGACCCACCTCCTAGAGTAATGGAAATAAAAACAAAAATAAACAAATGGGACCTAATGAAACTTCAAAGCTTTTGCACAGCAAAGGAAACCATAATCAAGACCAAAAGACAACCCTCAGAATGGGAGAAAGTATTTGCAAATGAAGCAACTGACAAAGGATTAATCTTCAAAATTTATAAGCAGCTCATGCAGCTCAATAACAAAAAAACAAACAACCCAATCCAAAACTGGGCAGAAGACCTAAATAGACATTTCTCCAAAGAAGATATACAGAATGCCAACAAACACATGAAAGAATGCTCAACATCATTAATCATTAGAGAAATGCAAATCAAAACTACAATGAGATATCATCTCACACCAGTCAGAATGGCCATCATCAAAAAATCTAGAAACAATAAATGCTGGAGAGGGTGTGGAGGAAAGGGAACACTCTTGCACTGCTGGTGGGAATGTGAATTGGTTCAGCCACTATGGAGAACAGTATGGAGGTTCCTTAAAAAACTACAAATAGAATTACCATATGACCCAGCAATCCCACTACTGGGCATATACCCTGAGAAAACCAAAATTCAAAAAGAGTCATGTACCAAAATGTTCATTGCAGCTCTATTTACAATAGCCCGGAGATGGAAACAACCTAAGCGCCCATCATCGGATGAATGGATAAAGAAGATGTGGCACATATATACAATGGAATATCACTCAGCCTTAAAAAGAAATGAAATTGAGCTATTTGTAATGAGATGGATAGACCTAGAGTCTGTCATACAGCGTGAAATAAGTCAGAAAGAAAAAGACAAATACCGTATGCTAACACATATATATGGAATTTAAGGGGAAAAAGAATGTCATGAAGAACCTAGGGGTAAGACAGGAATAAAGACGCAGACCTACTGGAGAACGGACTTGAGGATATGGGGAGGGGGAAGGGTGAGTTTTGACAGGGCGAGAGAGAGTCATGGACTTATACACACTAACAAACGTAGTAAGGTAGATAGCTAGGGGGAAGCAGCCGCAAGGCACAGGGATATTAGCTCGGTGCTTTGTGACAGCCTGGAGGGGTGGGATAGGGAGAGTGGGAGGGAGGGAGACGCAAGAGGGAAGACATATGGGAACATATGTATATGTATAACTGATTCACTTTGTTATAAAGCAGAAACTAACACACCATTGTAAAGCAATTATACCCCAATAAAGATGTTTAAAAAAAAAAAAAAATTGTCAATTTTGCCTAGCCTATTAAATTTATTGGCAAAAAAACTTAAAACATCCTATTATTATCCTTTTAATTTCTATAGGGTCCATAGTGATGCCCCTCTTTATTTTTCTTGATATTGATAATTAGAATTGTCTCTCTTTTTACTTGATCAATCTAGCAAGCTGTTTATCAATTTTATTCTTTTTGCTACTTATACTTTTGATGATTTTCTTTATTGCTTCTGTTTTCTATGTCATTGATTTGATCTTTTTTTTTTTTTTTTTTTTGCAGTACGCAGGCCTCTCACTGCTGCGGCCTCCCCTGTTGTGGAGCACAGGCTCCAGACGCACACGCTCAGCAGCCGTGGCTCATGGGCCCAGCTGCTTTGCAGCACGTGGGATCCTCCCAGACCGGGGCATGAACCCTGTGTCCCCTGCATCAGCAGGCGGACCCTCAACCACTGTGCCACCAGGGAAGCCCCTGATTTGATCTTTTATTGCTTTACTTCTGCTCTCTTGGGATTTACCTTATTCTCTCTCTAATTTCTTAAAGTGGAATTTTATTTTATTTTTTAAATAAATTTATTTATTTTATTTTTGGCTGTCTTGGTTCTTCATTACTGCATGCAGGCTTTTCCCTAGTCGTGGCAAGTGGGGGCTACTCTTCGTTGTGGTGCACGGGCTTCTCATTGCGGTGGTTTCTCTTGTTGTGGAGCATGGGCTCTAGGTGCGTGGGCTTCAGTAGTGCAGGCTCCGTAGTTGTGGCTTGTGGGCTCTAGAGCGCAGGCTCAGTAGTTGTGGTATATGGGCTTAGTTGCTCCACGGCATGTGGGATCTTCCTGGGCCAGGGCTCGAGCCTGTGTCCCCTGCATTGGCAGGCAAATTCTTAACCACCCAGCCATCAGGAAAGCCCAAAGTGGAAGTTTAGATTATAAATTTTTTTAATCTACTGTTTTTACTTTTAAGCATTTAAAAGTATAAATTTCCCCTAAGAGCTGCTTTAGCTACATCCCACAAATTTTGATATGTTATATTTTTATTTATCATTCAGTTAGAATAATTTCTAATTACACTTGCAATATTTTACTTGACCCCTGAGTTATTTAGAAGTCTATTGTTTAACTTCCATATGTTTTAGGTTTTCTTATCTATTTTATTGTTTCTGACTTCTAATGTAATTTCATTGATGTCAGAGAAAATAGTTTACAAGTTTTCAACTTTTTTAATCTATTGAAATTTACTTTATAGCCCAGCATGTGATGTAACTTGTTGAACACTCTCTGTATAATTGAAAAAAAAATATCAACATGTATTTACCGTTACTGGTGTAATGTTCTATAAATGTCAATTAGGTCCAGTTTCTGATAGTATTGTTCAAATCTTGTATATATGTAATGATTTTTTGTTCAGTTTTTCTATTACTTACTGATAGAGATACATTGAAATCTCCAAATATGACTCTGAATTTATCTAGTTCTCCTTTTAGGTCTATTTTTTTTCTTCATTTACTTTGAAACTGTGATTAGATGAGTATATGTTTCAGACTGTTTTACCTTTGTGAATACCTTTTTTTTTTTAATTGGAGTATAATTGCTTTACAATGTTGTTAGTTTCTGCTGTACAGTAAAGTAAATCAGCTGTATGTATACATATATCACCTCCCTCTTGGACTTCCTCCCCACCATCCCACCCATTCAGGTCATCATAGAGCACAGAGCTGAGCTCCCTGTGCTATACAGCAGGTTCCCACTAGCTATCTATTTTACACAAATGGTAGTGTATTTATGTCAAACCTAATCTCCCAATTCATCCCACCCTCCCCTTACCCCCATGTCCACATGTCCATTCTCTATGTTTGCATTTCTATTCCTGCCTTGCAAATATGTTCATCTGTACCATTTTTATAGATAAGCATTGATACTTTTTTCATTATTAAATGACCCAATTTATTTCTGGTAATAATATTCCTTGTTTTCAATCTACTATGTTTCATATTAATAAAATTACATGAGCGTTCTCATAATTACTCTTCCCATGGCATATTTTTTTCCATTCTTTTACTTTCAATCTATCTGTGATTTTATATGTAAAATGCATCTCTTGTAAGGAGGATCTCATTGAGTCTTACATTATATCCATTCTGAATTTAAAATTTTTTTTTTTGAATTTAAAATTTTTTTTTGAATTTAAAATTTTTTACATGGAATATGTTACACCTATTTACATTTAATATACTTAACTATATGTCTAAATTTAAGTCAAACATTTTTCTTCTGTTTTCCTATTTTTTCCATTTTTTGGTTTCTTTGTTTCTCTGTTTTTGTTTTCAATTTAGATTAATATAGAAATTTAAAATATCCCATTCTATCTCTTCTATTGATTTTTTAGCTACACTTCTTTGGATTATTGTTTTTGTGGCTGCATTTGAGTTTTACTGTATGCTTTCTTAATTTATCACAATCAGTCTTGAGTTAGCTTTGTACCATTCTGTGTATAATGAAGTAACCATATAACTGTGCAACTTTATTTATACTTTCTCCTACTTTTTGTGATATTTTTATCATACTGTAATTTTAAATATTAAAACCTCATAATACATTGTTATTTTTTTCTTTAACTAGTCTTTTAAAGAGTTTTTGATTTTTAAAGAATTTAAGAAAGTAAAGGAAGTAGTCTTTATAGTTACCGTTTCTCTAAGGTCCAGAGGACTGTGAGACCACAGGCATGAGGCTACATGATGGTAAGACCCCAGTTAGATATCAGGAAACAGATCCTGACAAATGTGACACTGTGAGTTGGTGAAATCTTTCTGCTTTTACTCCCAGCCTCTGCTTAATTGTCTAAATTCCCCTGTAAGGGAAAACTTGACTGAGAGGATTCTCTCTGCCTTTGGGCTTCTCCAGATCAGTCTGTCATGGCATCCCATAGATTCATCAAAAAATCTGGTTTATTTCTTCTTGTCTAAGTAAATACTGTCCTTTCTGAAAGATTTGTTCCTCAGACCACCAGCCCAACACCTTCAGCAATTGACCCAAGGTTTGAGTTTGTTCTATATTTTTCATTTACTAAGAAAAGTCTTATCTTTCCAGAGTTTAGTTCTTTTGAATTTCTTTGTGTCCACAGATCTTTGATGATATTTTTAAAAAGTATGTGTTGTTTGTTGTTGTCTTTTAATTGTTGTTCATTTAGTGATTTCTTATTATTTTCTTGGGAGTTAAAGCCTTTCATTTCTTTCTTTATCCTAAGCAAAAGTGGGAGATTCTAGATTGTCTCACTCTTTTCTTCCTTCATTCGTTCTTTGATTCCTTCCTCCCTTCCTTCCTTCCTTTCCTTCTTAATATATAAAATAGATTTCTCTGCACCCCATGTTCCCACAATTCAAGATTAACCAATGCTTTAAAGCTCAGTTAAAGTTCCCTTCTCTGTGAAAATCTTTCGCAAATATACACATACATGTCCACCTCTGACAGAATCTTATTTAGCAGCGTTATCATTCTTTTGGCATTTATATAGACTGTTTTTCATGGTGAGTTTTTTTTTTAAGAGTTTTTAAATTAAGAGTTCTTAGTCAAGAAGTGTTCCTGTCCCAACAGAGTTCTACTTCCTTGAACATAGGGGCCATGTTCTTTGTTTGTTCATTTGTTGTTGTTGTTATTTTATTTTTTTAATTCATTGCAGCTCAAGAGCCAACAAAATAACCATGAATTTGTTTGAAGATAACAGTGCCCATAATTATGACAACAATTCTCTTGTCTGAGATTGCAGGAAATAAGAGATATGAAGTTGCTTTTCCACATAATAAATCTTCATTGGCACAATAAAAGATGTAATGAAGCACTCTCCAAATACACATATGCTTACTGTGTATACATTATTATAACATAAACATGAGTATCTTTAAACACAAAGTCAGGATGTCTGACTCTGACAAATATAAATATACTCAAATGTGTAGATAACCTTATATGCTGTGACCATTTATTTTATTCTGGGTACAAGTGTTTAATGTAGGCTTTAAGAATTTACAGATTATGATAAAAAACATAAAATTATGGTGAAAAATATCTTATATTTAGTTCATTTAGGAAATTTAGGAAATTAAATTAATTTAGGAAATTAAATCCTCATTACAAACATATTAAGAAAATTTTTAGTGATGAAAATATTGTTTAAAAATTCAAACACAATTCAGTGTGTCTTTCTTTGAAACCAAATTTCTACTTCTCAGATGCCCCTCCTTTTAGTATCCAGCATACTTGTAATGATTCTTCTTCAAATTCAGAAGTATTATGAAAACATTGTTTATGAGAATGATGTTCATGAATGATGGTCATAAATTAGAACATTATGTTACATTCTTAATATATATAGTTACACAGGCATTACTTGAAAAATGTAGAGTACATTTTGAGTTAAGAGATAGTATTTTCTATAGCAAAATTATCTACAAATGCTATATAAAAATTACTTAGTGCAATAGAGGGGGCAAAATACAGAGAAAATTACTTGAGTGGATCCACAATCAAAGGCCATTAACTAGGATTTGCATCCTGGCAAAATTTTGACAGTCAAGATTTATAATCCAAGTTTCTGGTGGTCACTTTCCACGTCATGATTAAAATTTTGAATAAGTCACCTTAAGGTGGAGTAGCTTCATGGCTTACTTTTACTTCAGAGATTCACCAGGCCCTACTTCTTGTTCATTTCCCTTGTACTCTAAAGTGTCCCTGGATCTGTTCCCCTGTTGAGAGTGTCCTGCTTCATCATTCTCTTTCTCCCATGTCTCCCTATTTGGTTCTTTAAGGTCAAAAAGAACAGAAAGTTGTGAGACCTATAACAAACTCAAAAAGGCAAATTTATTGGTTAAACGTTGGGCTTAAAGAATCTGTTCCTAAAGAAAGTTAAAGAATTTTAATTAGAGTTTGAAAAGCAAACCCAAGAAATTCACTCACCACACTGAAAATAAGTAAAAGTAAAATCTTTCATTTATATCTTTCACATTACATTGTGCAATGTTACTTAAGGTCATGAGGAATATCTTACTCATGCTTGCATCTCCAGCAGCTCACCAATGTCATGGCTAAATACTGGCTAAATTAACTAAAACAAAACAAAACAAAGCAAAAAGGGAAGAAAGGAGGCAAAGTTAATTTAATTTAATAAGTTAAACAACTTGGACTTTAAAATCATTTTAGTCTGAATCCTAGGACAAAACAATCATATTTAATTTAAAATGTTTCTTGATTTATTTTTCAATTTATCACTCACCCTTTTACAAACCCTTTCAGATCTTGGTTGAATCTCTCACTTATTTGACTTGTCTCATATGTGAATTTTCCTGTACTCTTTAGATACAAATCTGCAAACATTGTATGGGTTGAATAATGACTGGCATTTGTTTCTCCTTAGAAGCTGCCAATCATTGCCTCCCCACATACTCCCTCCTCTCAGGGAGTCCATCTTCATCCAGGGACTCTCTCAGGTAGTTGGTCTTACTCATCCATGTTTATTCTAGGAAACAGAAACCTCATCCAAACTGGTTAAATGATAACAGAAATGTCCAAAAGTAGAGTAGCCTTTAAAGTTAGTTAGAAATCTCAGTGATGTCACTACAGAACCTCTTATCTGTTTGATCTGATTTATGTAGCATCAGCTTCCTCCACGATTTCAAGATGGCAGTCAAGAACTCTAAGAGAAACATACTTTTTCTTCTACAGTGAGAGAGAGAGAGAGAGAGAGAGAGAAATCTGGATTTGAGCTGATTCAAAAACAAGAGAGAAGTTAGGAAGTTGAAAGATTAAGTATGGACAAAACTTTTGAAGAGTTTTCTATAAAGGGAACAGAGTAATAGAGTGATAATTGGAGGGAGATGTGGAGTAAAGGGGGAATAAGAGACTGTGTGGGATATTAAAATTATGATGATGGTGGTGATGATTTTTCCAGAAGGTTGGGCCAAAAATAACTGTTTGAGCATGTTTTTCCATGTTTACTCACCATTTGTATCTCTTTTTCTGTGATGTACTTGTTCTTTGCCTACTTTATTAGGTTATGTGTCTTCACATATTCTTGATTCTAAGTCTTTTTTTCTACATATATTGCAAATATTTCCCCCAAACTGTCACAATTTTAAACTGGTATGTTACTGCAGAAGAGGTTCAAGAATGAAATCAAATGGTTATCATCTGAGAGGATTCAAACCTGCTCTAGAATTTATATTTTAAACATTATGATACTAAAACTTTGCAGATCACCATTCAAATATCTTAAATATTAGAACACTAAAATACTAGCCACTATTTGTTAAGGGTATCACTAACACCAGACACTGTGCTTAAAAGTTGCATACGTGACCTTATGTAATTTTCATAATCCTATGAATTAAATATGGTAATTTGTATTTCACTGATGAAAAATTGAGCTTCAGAGTGTTTAAGTTCATCACCTAAGTTTACACATTAATGACAGGAAAGAGTTCAAATTTAAACCCTGGTCTGACTCCAAATCACTATTCTAAACCTTTTAAGGTAACTTCCAAAATCAATGATCATTAGAATTTAAATTGACCTTGAAGATCTCTTAACACAGCTACCTGAAGAGGCAGTATAGGGTGGATGTTAAAAGTGTGGAGTTGAGGGCTTCCCTGGTGGCACAGTGGTTGAGAGTCCACCTGCCAATGCAGGGGACACAGGTTCGTGCCCCGATCCGAGAAGATCCCACATGCCGCGGAGCCTGCGCGTCCGGAGCCTGTGCTCCGCAACGGAAAAGGCCACAACAGTGAGAGGCCCGCATATCACAAAAAAAATTGTGGAGCTGAATCTTGGCTATGCCTTTTAGTAGCAGTTTTCTGGATCTTCATTTTTCTTATCTGTATGAAAAGAAGAATATCATCAATCTCTTACTGTAGTTATTGGGATACATATGATGATAAAGAAGCACTGGCATATAGTAAGAAGTCAGTAACTATCACCTATTATTATTATTACTATGATTATTATTACTTTTTCTCCCCACCTGACACGCAAATCTCTTTGTCAATGGGTCCAACAAATGACTACCCAGTCCTGAGAGATCAATCTCTCCTGCTAAAGTTAACTCATTACCTCTTACAGAGGTCTGTTCTATTTTTGGAAAGTTCTAGTTATTAGAATGTTCTTTCTTATAATCAGATGAAAGTTGCCCTTCTTGAAACTGTTTTAACAAGACTTTCTAGAATTACATACAACAGAAAACTAAACTTTTGAAGATCATTATTATTATGTCTCTGTAAGTTGTCTACTAACCAAGAAAAACGTCATCAATGTTCCTCTTAAACTTCTGAACAGAACCCTCTTCTGTAGGTGTGACTGAGACAGCCACAGGTAAGCAGGATTATTTTCTTCCCTGCTGTGCATCATCTATTATGTGGCCATGCCCACTTTGCTTACTTATGCAGCCATATTTTACAGCTGACACATATGCTACTTGCACTCATACTATCCTGAATTTACTGAGGTTTTAGACTCAAATGTAGAGTTTATATTTGACTTAAAAACTCAAGTACCTGGAGTAAGTGGCTGTTTCCGAGATATTGTTTCCCTATTCTTATAGTATAATTAATTTCTCAAATATAATATAAATCAAATGTTTAAACTGGTGCTTAATAACAAAAACCATGGAACTATTCCTTAATAGCTTTTTAAAAAATGGTTTTGATTAATTCCATCTACGTCTTTAGAATTGTCACCTGTGCACACACTACATATGAAACTGCAATATCATTTGATTATGTCTATATACTGCCTGGTTTCTGGAAACTGCTTGATTTCATTTCTTATTTCTTCCCATTAGCCTAATAAATAATCATGAACAGTCCTTCCTCCTCCAGTCATTCTTCCTATGCCTTACATGTGCCATAAAATTCATTCTACTTACCTTGCTATGTAAGGGGTTGCCTGATTCCTGTTTCTAATTCTTTCCCTTCCTCCCTTCCTTCCTTTTTTTCTTCCTTCCTTCTTTTTTTTTTTTCTATAAATCTTTGTTTAAATGAGGTCAGAGACTTATTTTGTTATATGGGGCAATTAATATGTGAGAGAGGAAAGCATAGAGGAAGGTGTTGGCACATGACATGGTAGATAATTCAACCCAAGCCATCATCCCACAGCATGAATAATGAAAAACTCACCCTCCTGGCACTACTTAATAAACTACATCTTCCAAGTATTTACAAGTCAATAGTCAGTCATGTATCTCTATATCTTATTGTCATTGTTAGTTTTTTAGTATTCACATACCGTTCCTCTTCTAACAAAAAATTCTTTTAGATGCTTGCACTAAAAGAATTATGCAATCTGACTGAACCATTATCACAGAATATATAAAATCAAGTGATGGAGAAGGATGTTGTTCAAAGATACACATACAATTGCATTAATAACATCAATGGCTGCTTTTCCTTCTTCTTCAAACACTTCCACTTATCCTACGAGAATTCCCACTCTATCCAGAAAATTTTCCTCTATCTCTGCTTGTCAGAAAATTTTCTCCTTCCTTGACGTTACTCAGTGGTTTTCAACTGAGAGTTCATGTTAAAATCATAGAGAGAGCTAGGGAAAACCCGACATCCTGTAATCCACCTCAATCCAATTGAATCGATTTGTAGAAAGGAACTGGTCCTTGAGAATACTGCTCCCTCTGCAGCCCCCAAAAGAGGAGGATGACTTATTTCCCAGATTCTTCAGGGTCAGAACTGTGGTCACTATTCTTGATCCTCATTATCTCTTTTGACAATAATTTCCTTGTGCTTTTATAAAAATTCTTGCACTGATTCTGCATCCTCTCCTCTTTTATCTACAGATGTATTTATCTTGTCCTCTAATTCACAAAGATTTTGGAATCTGGCTCATAGTTTCCCTTTCCAGCCCTAATCTTATTATCATTCTCAAAAATATAGTGCGATGAATATAATAACAGGTTCTAGAACCTGGGTTTGAATCCCAGCTCTGTTATTACTAATCGTGTTGCCACGGGAAGATTATTTAAACTCTCTTTGCCATGAGGTGGAGAAGGTACTAGGAGTGAGTGGTACCTCTCAGTGTTAGGATTCAGTGAGCCACCATGTTTGTTTCTCTGGGTTATCGCCCATATTATGCTTTGCTTGGATGATAGTCGTAAACCTTTCATTGACACCCTATCAGAATTCTCACCCCTCCTCTAGTCAATTACCTTTCAGTTATCTTTCACAAATACAAATCTAATCATGTGACTTCCTTACTAAAATTCCTCTACCTTACTACTGCCTGCAACATACAATATAATTTTCTATGAGCAGCATATAAACCATTCACTGAGCTGGTTTCCAACAAATCTTCCTCTTGTGTCTTCCTTCACTTAACGCTTTCCCCCTTTTCCTTCTTTCTCACTCTGGTCATGTATATTATGGATTCCATAGATATAGCTTCATGTTTTTATCCAGTATACACTGATCAGACTTGAAATATGTGGGCATGTTTCCTTGGATATGTTTTGCAAGCTTTCTAAGCTTTAATATCCTCAGCTATAAAATTAGAAGAATAATAACACTTACCTTGAGAGATTCTGTGAGCATTAGATGTATTTACAGATCCATACACATTTACATACATACATATATATTTACAGAAACATATCCAGATACATTTACAGGAGACATATACCCATGATATGGGCTGAAAAAATATCAGTAGCTGCTTTGAATTTTGTCAATATTGTTGCTTTTATTCTTATTATTAGTAACGTCATTATTGTAGCTCCTCTGTAAAGCTTGTTCTGTGTCCCCTTCTACTTATTCTCTGGGCCCCCCAACCCTTCGTATCTATGGCTATGATAACTTTTTGTCCCCTGGGTTGTGACTGCTGTGTTTTATGACCACCATTCAACTAACATAGGATAATTTTGAGAGCACATCCCATCCAGTATCTGCTCCTTGGAAAGAAAATATTCCCTTGATCAGATTCACCAAGTGCTCACTTCAAAGAATTGTATACACCTCAAGGTCATCAGGAAGAGTGTGAATTACCTGATACTGGAGAACCTGACACTGACAGGCTTTCTGCTGTGGCTCAGCTTTCTGTAAAAACAGGAAAACTGCCTCCTGAAAAGGTTGATGCCCCTTCTCTGTGCAACCCTCCCTCTGCATGCAAACCTCCCTAATTTTGCCATATCCAAAGGTTTCTTTCTTCTAAACTCCCCCAAATTGTGTTTATTTCTCATTGAAGAGCTCTCTCCCTGCCCCTCTTTGTCTCTCTCCTTCTCTTTCTGCCTCTGTCTCTCTCCAGTTTTTCTCTCTTCTCCCCCTCCCCTCCCCTCACCCCTTACTTCTGTCAGTTTTGACCTTTTCTATATTGTCATCTCAACGCTCAGGGGGTCCCCATCTCCTTCTCATCCTGCACTGGTCGTCAGGCCACCTCTCTCTTCTCACTCAGTCTCTGCCTGATAATCATCCAGCAGTGAAGATCTGATTTAGAATCCAAACATTAGAAAAGGCATGAAAAAAATGTATGGATTTTTATCCCTGGCACATGACAATTACTGCAAGTTATTTCCATGAAGCACAGAGAAGAAAAACAAGCATGTTATAGCTTGGGAAAGCCAGTGTCCATACAGCCTTGAGAGGCCAGTGTTCCCGACCTGTCCTGAGAAGGTTTTATCAGGACGCTCGGTCAGACCCACTAAAGGGCAATTTCTCTTTCTTAGTATTAACCCTCAGTTGGGAGTTAGTTCAGGCAAGGCCTTGCTCTTCACAAACACTCCAGGATAAGGTGATAAGAAGATTACAAGTAAAGCCTCTTTTTAGCTATTCTACATCTCCTGTCAGACAGAGCAAGTTAAATTACAGCGCAGGCCACAAATACATTGATCATCCACTCGGCTTGTACTACCCAAGGTTTTAAAGAACCATGCTGAGGATACATGAAGTCATCTCAGCCAGGTTTATTTTAGCAAGGAGGGTTAACCCGGTTCAAAGAGGTGAAGGACTGGAAGGGGCTCCTAACTCCCCAATGCTGAGTTTGATTTATGTGTGATCTTCATCAGTGAATATTTCCTTACGGCTCAGGAGGGGTGTTGAGAGAATACATGGATGATGCCATAGCCCCTGCTCTTAAATGGCTTACATGTGTCTCTATCAGTCCCCGGCCCCTCCCTTGGCTTGGAAAGCCAGGCTCAAAACACAGAGAACAGTGCTAAAAATGGCTTTTATCCTATTTAGAGTTTGTATATCAGTGTTCAAGATGCAACATCAGTTAAGTCTTATTACATGTTCTGGTTTATGCCTAAGATATAAAGTTAGTTTTTGTCTGTTTGTTTATTTGGACAAGATGCTCTCTTGTAAAAAGCTTCAATTACCTTCGTTCAGCTTATAAAACCTACCATGTAGTTTAACAAAGATATAAATTCTTTGAATGGTTTTGAGAGTTCAGTCTTCATAGAAATACCATAGGCCCTTTTGAGGCTAAAACAGAAAAAAAAAGATAAATTATTAGAAACACTTAAAGATTCTATGCATGACACTCTTCTTTATTAAAAAGACCCATTGTAAATTGGAAAGTTCCGAAGTCTTTGTGGTGAGGGAGAATGAATTATAATGACATCACTGGGTCGTGAACTAGGCCCACTGGCTACTTTCCAGAATGAAATTGACTAGGAGAGATCAGATGAGCCCATTCGTAACCATCCGGGATGCAGCCAGGGAATCGAGGTTCCAGCCCCCCATTTAGGACACACTTCCTCTTCCTCTTCGTCATCAAATACCATTGCAATTTCCCAGGCAAGGTTTCTAGCCTAGCAGTGTATTTCCATCCATATTCTAAAGAACACTCCGAAAGTTCTTTGTACTCATTTTCAGTGAAAGGCCTCATGAAAAATGTTAACATGTCAACATCTGGCTGACACCTTTGGTGCATTTTCATCATGTTGCTGATGGGAAGCATTTTGCCTTCAAATAAGCATAATTTTCCAGTCTTTTCCATCTTCTTTTTTGTCTCTCTCGCAGCATAATAAATGGTGTCTGAAGCCTAAGAGAAACTCATTTCTGTTAACAGATCATTTGTAAACCTTTAAGGGCAGCTGGTGAGAAAGGGGCATTTTTTTCTTCTGTCTTAACTTTCCTGGTTGTCTCTCTAAATGCAAAATGACACCTCATTCAAAGCTTTCTGGTGTCATCTTAATCTCCCTTATTTTACACTTTCTACCTTTTTGATATTGCTATAGACTGCATGGAGGCTTTTTACCTAATACTGTAATACCTATTATCTGAGGCATTTAGGTATATAGGCTCTTGCCAGCTAAGAATAATGCAGATCAATTGGATGTCAGCAGTCCAATAAAGTCAGATAGTATATATATATTTTTTTCAGCATAGAAAAAAAGATGTCTGCCTACCTGACCTTAAAGCCAGCACATTTCAATATTAATATATTTTATGCATGCATGTGATAATGTTTTACAATTCTTATGGATATGCAGGGAAGTCTCATTTTTCTCAGTGGAGTATTATTACCTACTCTGAGGGGGCTATGATTATAGATACTTGCTAAGACAAGAATAATTGACCATAAAATACCTTTCGTATTCCCACAATTATTTTTGCATTGACTAAAAGTGTCAAGAAAATCTGATTTTATTAGCTGGCCCCTAATTTGGACTCCATTTAATTTTTTATCTGGCTTTTTCCCCCAATATGTTTTTAGTCTGGGAGAGTTGGCAATTGTACAAAAGAACAATCTGTTACAGAACCTTTACTGAATGGAAGTTTTATAATCCAAGCATAACATCAAGTATCAAATAAAATAAAAATGTATGAGATCAGCAAAGGGGACATGCTCCAAGGTAAGGAACTGATCTAGGGCCTAGGAAAAAAGAAGTTTAAATCAGAATCTGACAGCTCAGCTATGAAGTAAGGCTGTGGAACAAAGGGTCAGATGCAGCTTTGACCCCTCATTCCCCTCCACCCACCAAGAGATCAGGTCCCATCAGCACTGAGCCTATTTCCAGTAAGAAGCAAGGAGCGGAATTGTGCTTGTTAAGAAGCAGTGTGGACACATCTAAAGGACACTGGAGGGGAAGAGGGAGGAAGTATATTGCCTCTTCAGGAGCCAGGGGATGCTGTGGACAGGAGGAGTAGCAGTGACAGGGTACCCACTTGACTCTCAAAAACAAAATCCACCCTGGTTACCACAGTGCTTCTTTTCATGCCTTTGTCTTCAAAATATTAGAAACAAGGACAAATCAGTGATCACAAGTGGACATTGTGGTCAAAAGCATGACTGCTTCTGAAAAGAACTCAGATGAAGAGGAGGACAAGTGTTACACTGTCACTGTTAATGGGTGGAGGATCTTGGCAACTCCTTTCTAGGACTAGCATTCTGATTTTGGAGATCCTAGAGGCATAGAGGCATTGGCTTTTCAGGTAGTAGAGGAAGCAGTGGACAGGAAAAGCGGAAGTGACATGGCATCCATTTTACCCTTGCAAATAAATCCTTCCTGGCTTTCATATACATATCGGTCAGTGTAGACTTGTCTTTACTTTATGACTAATCTAACTCCATAAAACTTAATTTTTTATATTTTCCTGAAATCAATAAGCATGGTATACAACTGAAAATGAGACTCATGGGTACCCCACACTCTCAAGTCACCAGTGAGCCAACTACAGTTGGGGCCAGACATTTCCCCCAGGTGATATGAGTGGAATCTGCTACCATCAACCATACCTCATTCAACTCAACCTCACACCTCATTCCCAGTCTACTGATGGAGGAAATCATGGAGCAGAAAATCTCTCAGCTCTGTGAAGAGTGCAGGCTCATAGGGAGAGGCTATTTTCTTCCCATTCCTAAAATAACTGGTTGCAGGATGGGAGATTCAAGGGGATAACTTGTAGAATCTGGAGGTGCCTGTGGGAAAGGGAACTGACTTATTATGCTTTAGCTGAGTGTTTGCTGGAACCAAGAAACCGTAGCATATCCTTATGCTGCCGTGACCAAGTGGAAGAATACGGTGAAGGAGATTCTGTGTGACCTAAACAAGTGCCTACTTGTGTTTTAGGGCAAAATGCCCAGGAGACTGGACTCAAAGTTGGTCAAAAGTGATCTTCAAAGGGAGGAAGTCTACTAGGAAGGAGATTAAAGATGGCTAGGAGGGTGGGGCTTGCTGGGACTGTGATGCAGTGTGCCTGGGAAGAAGACAGAGCCACTGCCCCCACCCTAAGTGGGCTTCCTGCCCCCAGAGGGTGAAAAGAAGACTCAGTGGTTCCATCTCCAAGTGAGCAAGCACCGAAACTAAAGAGGGGTCTGGAGACTTAGGGCTGCCCAGGAGGCTAATTGGCCAGTGGAGAAGCAGGCTAAGAGCTTCTGGGGACATCAAGGGAACAGGTAGGGTCTTCAGAAAGATGTTCTGAGGTTAAACTACACACCTCAGGGAGAAAGAGCACATCATGAGTGGTGGTTACTAGTTGCAAAGAGAATCGCTGAAGCCAAGGACCATGCCCCAATCTGACTTTTCTACCAATTTAGATAAATCCTTCCTACTTTAACTTCTTCCCCAATATCCTCCATTTAATACCAGAAGGTCAATGAAGGACAGGGGAAGTCAAATATGCATTTAGTTCTTCTTGATCAGGTCAGATCAGGAAGGCCAGAAGAGCTTGACTAAAAAGAGGGAGAATGATGAGAGTGTCAAGGAAAACACTTGCCTCCGTTTTCCAATCCAAGCAGCCATGATCAAGTCTGTCATGGGGTCAGCTGGGGGAAAGAGGAGAAGAAATTTGAATCCAATATGAGATTTTAGTTTTAAAATAGGCTAAACGGAGTTTTAATATCTGAGAAGGAAAGTTATAGAGGCCTGCCAAGTTATTTTTAAAGAATGGAAAAGGGAGGTTTTGGCATAGCATGGTTGAAGATCAGGATTAGAAAACAAAGTAAGACAACAACAAAAAGGACCCATTTTGTTTCTTACTCAATTTAAGGTTATTTGATAAACCAATTTTACTGCTAAGGTGTTCATTGTACTCTCTGTCTATCTGACCAAAATAATCACCTTCTGACCTGATTAATAATTTAACATAAGCAACAGGAACACCTAAAGGGATTGTTAAGGGGTTATCTGTCATATAAGTAGCTGTTGATGATTCCAAAGCAAACCATGACTGCTTTGTCAAATTTAATTACATATGTAGGAAGAAAGTTCCTTGCTTCCCTAGAACCTTATTTATTGGGGAGCATTCACTGCCATTTCTGGCAGCCACTTCCAATCGTAAGGTTTCATTTAAGAGAGACAATTGTAAGAATCATTTATAAATAAACACATAACACTGATTTCACCCTCAGAATAGATAAGAAATACCTTACTTTATGCATCCCACTGTCGCTTTTGGTATCTCAGGGAATGAAAAGACAACATAGTGATTTCATCTTATATTATTGAAGGAATAAACATATAAAATAGATACTTCAGGTTAATTAGCAGAAGTTTCCTATGGTGATTCATCATTTCATTTTCAAGACTCCACAAATTTGGTGGGTATAAACACAACACCTATAATGAAAGAACAGGGGGCTGTCCATTTAATATTCCAGAACAATTTGTTATACTGGTAGCAATCAATCAACCACTTTTATTTTCCATCTATTTCCTACTGAATTCAACCCTGAGCTCACAATCCACAGCAGCCTTCATTTCCATTTCTGTGTAGAGGGCTCTACTTACTTTGGCTCGTGGGCTCAGGCACCTAGACCAGCCTGGATTCCTGAAATGAAGGCATCTGTGGCTTCCCTAGTCTTTGGCTTGTATTCATTTAGTATTTCAAAAGATGAACATGATTTTGATGTACTGTGTCCTGTATCTTATCCTTTGAGTTATCTTTTTCTCACTCTTTGACCTGGATGCTTGACTTCTTTTGTCCTAAATCACAGCCTCAAGACTGGACCATAACAAAATATAGTAAAGTGACTGTAGTTTTCACTGCACAGCATAGCAGGGTAAGTCATCTTCAGCAGATCCTATAGGAAACATTCCTAATAGCTCAAATATCCTGAAATTAATTCACTTGCAGAGTCATTCCATCCTCTTTCAGTTGACCTCAGTGACAACTAGACTAATGCCAGGAAGACAACTTGTTCACCTCTCCTTCCTCTTAGGAAGCCATCACCTGATAGAGCCCATAGGTTGGAGAAGATACCATGTAGTTATAACCAAAAGTGTTATTAACCTTGACCAAGAGTGAGAACCATAGAGTCCCAGACTCAGACTTTAGAGCTGGATGGATGGGCTCCAAATCCTGGCTCTACCTTTTTCCAATGCATAGACTTAGGCAAGTCACTTAAAGTCTCTGCACCTTCTCTGTAAAATGGAAAAAAAAATAATATTTCCTCAATCAAGTGGATTAATGAGGTGGCATAGAAGATAAAAGCCCAGGCTAGATAGCAAACTGCTCTCGATTAGTGTCCAGGGTCACCACTAATCAGGTGTGATCCATGGGCATTGAGTTCTCTATGTTTCAGTTTCATCATCTATTTAATGAGGATGCTAACAGTAACCAAGTCATTGAAACGCTTTGGATATGAATTTAGTTATTATTGACAAAGTGTTTAGAAAGTGCCTGGCCATGGTTAATACTCAATAAGTGTAAGCCATTATGAATGATATTATTGTAATATACTATTATTTGTATCACTACCTATAATCAAAATAATGAGGTGAATATTAATAATCTTCTTAGCAGGTTTGACTTGGAGCCAGCCATAAGTCATTAGTTTACTGAAGGGGGTCTAAAGCCAAAAGACTGAGAAACAAAATGTCCCTAAATTGGCCCCATAACCACTCAAGATCCCAGCCACTTTCCATCTCTGCTGGGAACTTAGCAAATCACATCTTATGGGGGTTTCTTGTCGGGCCCCAGCCTCTGCCTGAGGACCTCTAAGTTGGGTGAGTAGTAAAGAGGAGATAACTCTTTTTTTTCTATTCTAGAAGAATCAATGGTATTAGAAGAAATCCATTGCTTTAATAGCAGAAGCAAAACCAGTTCAGCCAAGTTTCCTGGGTGATGGGGAAGTTGTAGCACATCTATCAATGCTTACTATACATCAAGCTGTATAAGAAAAAAGATAAGCCTCTTTTCACCCAGGTAAAGCCCATAGATAAAATGACCAAGAACCCCACCATGATGGAGAGAGTGAATGTGAAATACACTGGCTTTCATTCTTCAAAAAACAACAAAAAAAGAAAACATACATATATATAGTTTTAAGTTGAAGGCACTGTGGAGAATACCAGGCTAAAGCAGTCTCTGGTTTGTCTAGTGTGTAATGAAAGTAAAATAAGTACACAGATATCTCTAATGCAAAGCAGGAAGTAGTAAATGTCAAAGAAATCCACAGATGTGGTGCAATTAAAGTGCTAAGGCAGTAGAGAGGGCTTCCTGTATAAGCTCTGCAGCAGAAGTGGCATTTGAATAACTTTTAGGTTCTGTTAAGGACTCTTATGCCAAACACCAACTCCTACCCCACCACCAATGGACCAAGCATTAACCCATGCCCTGAATGTCCCTTTTCCTTTCTCTGCCTAGCAAGCATGTACTCATCTTATAATACTCACTTTAAGGGTTATTCCTCTGATGCACCTCTCCAAATAGATTTGGCCCTCCCCCATTTGGGAACACACACAACTTTGTATCCACTTCTCTTCCTTTGACATTTTAACTCATTACTCTGCTACAGTTCCAGTCTTTCAATCCTCAGTGCCCGGGGATAGAAAACTTTGTGGAATGATTGAACTTTAGTTTTTATAATGAAGAAATCTTGAAGAAAATGAAGCTTCCTGCCATCTATGAAAAGGAAAACATGGAAGAAAGGAACTCCTTGTGTGTGATTGCCTGATGATACATGATTTGATTTAATCGTCATGATCCAAATATTACCAGTTAGCATCATTATCTCCTTTGACTCTTGTGGAAACTGAGGTTCAGAGAAATTCAATGACTTATCCAAAGTCACAGTGCTGTTAAACTGAGTAGCTGGGATTCGAACCCAGGTGGTTTCCTTCACTGTGTGATGTTCTCAAATAAGGAGATACATCAGCAGAGTGACATAGATGCACCACCTCTGAGGGTTACTCGATATTAAAAAGTCAATAGTCACTTTGGCAAACTCTAAAATGGGTGCTTCCTACCACCCCCAAAACCACCATGGAGTTTGCTCTTTAAAAAAATTTGCCTACCTGGAATAAATGCATCTGTTCCTGAGAAAGGGAAATCAGGTTTTTTTTTTTTTTTTCTTGCCCTCTTCCTCCATCTCTTCTTCAGTTTCTATATCTCTCTCTCCCTCTCTCTCTCTCTCTCTCTCTCTCTTCGTGACGTAGAGGAGGATTAACTCCCTCAAGTGAAGATGGTGGTGATGAGAATGATGATGAAGATGATGAAGATGACTGGGTCAAGCTTATGCTAGGATACTGGTTTATTCCCTAAAGGGTCTGCCCTGGGCTTCAGTTGCTAGGATGGTACAAGATTGAAATTTAATTTCAATTTTTTGATATCATAGGAAATAAAACAAGCTGAATATTTTGTTTAAAAATCATTTTTTTAAGGAAAAATCAGAAATGAACAAAATGATTTACGTGCAAAATTAGACATCGTTTATAATTTTTTAAACTAGAAAAACTAATTAAAAAACTAAAGAACTAGAAAAAATTCAATGTTCAATGATAAGAGTTTAATAAATTAAGATAATCTATACATATGGAATATTCTGTATTTATTCAAAATATGTTTACAAAGAGAACATGAGATAAAATGTTGTGATATGTTATTAATTCAGACATCAGATTACAAACATAGGAAAAGCATAATTTTAATTAGATAAACACTATATATATATGTATATATTTGAAGAAAAAGATAAAGAGATTAGAAAAACATTAACAGTAGTTAGCTCTGTCTGACTGTGTAACTGGTGATTCCTATACAGTTTCCTAATTCTACCAGTAACATGGAATTCTTTTGTAATCAGGAAATAAATTCAGGTTTGATAAATGCTTGTCAAGCACATGGAATTTCATCTTGCAATTCCTCCTAGAAAAAAATTTTTTAAAATATTTTTTTGGTATTTATTGCTTCATCCCAACCACGGTTTCCAGGAAGGAATCTCTGTCACCCTGTAGCTAGTGTTTATTCATACCTCTTCACTCTTGCACCCATCAGTCTGCCTTCCAAAAAACATCCTTGATACAGTTCAGTGCATTGAAAAGAAAGTAAGCTTCAGAACGAGGCAGATCTGGGTCTGAATCCATTTTCCCATATTTCTCAGCTGTGTAATCTTCAGAAAACTCTACTTTCTCTGAGTTTCAGCTTCAGGATTTGGTGAGAATTAAATAGGGTTGCATATGCAGAGCAACCAACACAGGCCCTGGAATACAATGCATTAGTCACTAACACAGGTCATTACTTCCTTCTGCCTCTCCTTCTCTCTGCACCTCTCCAAACTTACTGATTTTTCAAGTTCCAACTCCCATTCTAGTTCAAAGTCTTTCGTGACTCTCCCTGGGCAGCATGATGTCAATTTCTAATTATGTTTTCTGGACAACTCACTTAGCACTTATACACAGATTCATGCACTTAGTGAGTACATGGCAGGTCTCACCACCCAAATAGAAGAAGCAACCCACTCATTGCATCTAAGGCTCTCATTTATTATAAACTTTCAATCAGCAGCTTATGAATCTTATCAAGTTGAGTTTTGAACGCTAAAGTAAACTTATGAGTCATAATATGTAATAGAATAGTAAAACCTGCAGTCTGCAGTCATGTTTCTTCTTGTTTCACCTGGGACAGGCTGAAAAGCTATCAGTGGCCCGTGGGTGGTACCTGGTGGCTGTATCTGAGTTGTCAAGATAGGATGTCACCATCCAGAGAGACAAGAGGCCTCAAAAAGCCCAGGAATAGTCCTGATTCTTGTCAGACTGTGGAAAAGTGCTAAGAACATAAATTGGTGAGAGCATTTGATAAGGTAAAGTGAAGTACTTGGGTCCTACAGCTATAATTTCTTCTCTTACAAGTCCATCAGTCAAGTAGATTACTTGGGAGCTTGGTTTCTATAGTAAGGAAGCAGAAAAAAGAGAGAGAAGAACAGAGGCACACAATAATATCTGTCTAAGGTGTGTTTCTATTAGTACTTTTCTGTCTAAAATTATTGACATGCCAAATCTAATGATTAAATCCCAAGCTTTACGTCCAAATGCCTGAAATGCCCGTATTTCACTTCTAAGAAGTTACGAGTTCTTTTATTCTCATACACTTACTTGTCTTCCAAGCAGTGAACAACATAAATAAAGCTATTTTTATATTTGATAATTTAAAACCATCACTTAATAATATATCTTTAATATAACATTCTTCTTTTCTTTCAAAGTCTTATTTTTTATATTCAGGAGAAAACAAACTATATTTACCTCTTCCTGCTGGTGTGTAGAATGTAAATAGGAATAAATATATAGGTAGGAATCATGTGTTGTGCTGTCAGTTGAGACTGATTTTTTTCTTCAAAAATTGAAATAAAAATGCACTAAGCGGTGCATAGGAAGAATCCCTTTTATTACATTGTCCCCATGAATGAAAGTTGAATTGTTTGGCCTCAGTTAATTTTTTAGGAAACTTGCAAATGAAGAGGAAGGCAAGCTTTTAAGAAACCTGTGGTCATAAACATAAGATTTTGATGCCAGAGAGTAATTAGTGCTTTGTTCCTCTTTTGAATAGCAAGGGAGGGAAGGTTTTTTGGCTCTCTCTCCTTCAATTCTATTGATCTGCCAAAATTTTACAGAATTTAGTAACATCTATTATTTCTTTTTACATATAGTTATCCCTATCCCTTACTTGTATTATTGCCTGTTTCTTCTTTGCTTTTTTTATTTTGCATGTCATAAAAATGCTGAATTTGTACAACTTTCAGGTAATTATTTTTATGAGCTCACTGCAGGTTATCTTCAGTGCTATCACGAAGCCTTCCAGTGGTCAATGAATCATACAGAATATTTCATGATTCCTCATGCAGCATTGCTGCAGAAGCATAAATCAGTCTGTAGAAATACTTTTAAAAGTTGGGAGCAAAGAGCATCCTTATAACATTGTTTTTCTAATTATAAAAGCAGTACACACAATGTGAAATATTTAGAAAGTAGAAAAAAAGCGGAAAAAAGTAATTAACCTCCTCATAAATATTTTTAATATTTTAATTTATATCTTTCTGTTATGAATGCTAACATGCACAAATGTAGAGTTTTGTACTCTGATTTATTGTCACTTACATCAGAAAGAGAATATTTTCCTTTGTCACCAAAGAGTTTTCAAAATTATTTAAGAATCATTTTTATATCATTGTCTGAATAAACTATAATTTAAATTGATATTGACTTTTAGACTATTTTGGGTTTTTACCTGAAAAAAAACCTAACATAGGAAAATAGAAAGATATGATTTTATGCAGTTTAATTTGGTCTGGTTACACAAATTCTCCTTCCCCCCACCCCATGCCTAAGTCACACATAATTAAGATTCTCTTCTAAATTCAATGAGTTTAAAAAGTTTAATGAGCCTTTTCTGAAATAACAAAAGATAAGATTCAAGTTAAAGAAAAGCACCTTATTCACAGGAGATGATAGTTAAATGGTAAACAACAGCTGTCTGAGAGCAGCTAGGAAGGGTCTGTCTTTCTGTAAGATGATTCACATACTTGAACTAGAACTTCTGAACTCTAGAACAGGGGGTTCTGTGGCAAACTATGGCCGAAGGGCCAAATCCAGGCCCACGGCTGCTTTTTTATTACCCATGAGACAAGAATAGTTTTCACATTTGTAAATGGTTGGAAACAATCTAAAGAAGAATGATATTTTGGGAGACCTGAAAATTATATGAAATTCATATTTTCGTGTTCATAATAAAGTTGTATTGACATATAGTCAACACTCATTTGTTTAAATATTTCATTGGCTGTTTCACACTATTAACAGCAAAGATCAGTAGCTTCTGAACAAAGCACAAAACTATCTACTATCTGGTCTTTTACAGAAAAACTTTTCAGAAAAAAGAGTCCTGCTCTAAATGATCATCCGGTTTTGAGTAAAGTAGCATTAGAAAAGTCTAGGTTCATTTTCTTTCTGCCCTCACTCTGAATCCCTTTCCTTTTACTTAGCAGTATTATTTGCTCCCATCAGGGAAATGAGGATTGTCAGTAATCATTTGCTATCAGAGTTGCCTTTGAACTTCAGGAAAGCCGCCATCTTGTTTTTGTTCACTTCTCTAAAGCTTAGTGTCTGCCACATGAAACACAAGTAAGTTCTTTAAACTTCTTGTTATCTTGAGACAGGGCAAGACCTTTACCCAATTTATTTAGTTATGGAGGAGAAAAATGAAAGATTGGGTCCTAAGTGTTATTCAATGGCATGACATGGTTTTCCCTGGAAAGCAGCCAGAACTGATGCTTATGAGGTGTTTGTCTGATGAACTGTACCCCTGTGACACTAAGCAGAGCCTGGAGGAGGTGGCAGTCCATCTTTCTAACTCAGGTTTGACTTACAAATCAGAAGAATGTGCAAAGTCCATGGAAGCCAGACCCACCCCTAAGACAGTCTAACAAGAGGACTATAACCCCTGCTTGTTGAATAACCATTTGGAAGGTGGGATGATTTGGATTGTTGTTGAAGTGTATTATAAGATTTTCGTGAAAGCAAAATAGACCCTAGGTAACTGCTGACTGTGATATTTGCTTTAGTAACAGGAAGTATGGGAAATAATTATTAGCTAATGTCTATAGGTTACAGAGAAACTTTCTACATAAAGGAAGCCATATGTTGAATGTATGGAAACTTCCAGCACAGCTGACATAAACAGAAAAAAAATAACAAAAATGTTGGGAGGTTGAGAGGAAGGGAACACTGTGTCAAAATGCCTCCAGGATAAAATTCCACATTCAGCAAAATAAGATGAGCCCAAATATTTGATAATGAAATTCTCTTATAATAGGATTTTATTATTACAGAAATCTGGATGTACCATGAGTTACTTCCGGCTACCCCAACTGTCCTCAACTTCAGTTCTAAAGTCAGATTGGAATTGTACATGCTCTGTACAATTCTGGGTAACTGAGGTCAGTATGAAATGTAATGACTTTGCAAAGACACAATTGCATTGTATGTGTTACTGCATTAAATTTAAGTGACATTTTAGTTTTTCCAATTAAAAAAGTAGTATATTTATTATAGAAAAATTAATAAAAAAGAAATTTTAAATGAAACTTCCATAATCTCTCCACCCAGAGGCAACGTTACTTAAGGAGTGCTTCCTTTCAGTCTTTTGCTGTGATATTTTTTCACAGTTCTAATTATACTCAAAGTTCAGTGTAGTCTCTTGCTTTTTCACTTAACTGCATAACATAATTTCCATATAAGACAGTTACAGTTATCTTGAAAAAGCCTTAGGGATGGATAGGCAACCTATTAGAATGTTTAGATATTAAGAATAAAACTAAATTCAATACCCAAAGTGCACATTTTCTGTAATCACAGAAGAAGCAAAACTTTTGTAACTTTTTTTTTTAATCTCATGAATTCTTTTTTGGCCAAGATCTTACAGTCTGAGTGAAGACCAAAACAAAACAAAACAAAAAAAATGGGGGAGGAATAGGATGGGGAGAAACCAAAAAAAAAAAAAAGTCAAGAAAAAATGAAAAGGAAGAGAGCCAAAGAATTGAAAAGAAAATATGCCATTCCCGAAATACATCTGGTCCTGCTGAGAGTAATAGTGTTTGCGTAAACGTGTAGACAACTCCCTAAGCTGAATTTTTTTAAAGCCTACCTCTCTGATACTTATCGCATTAATCCCATGGTCCACACAATTGACATTCAATAAAGAAAAATAGACCCAGAACAGAATTCATTTTTTAAAATACTATAGTCTTTTAAATTAATTTTTTATTTCACATTTTCCCTTCTTATTTCAATATTGGCAAATTAGATATGGAAACAAGGCCATGCCAGAGTGGCATGGCTGGTATTGACCTGGCGGGGAGCCGTCTCCTTGCAATGGGTCACACAGCATGGCTGTGGCCGGTCTCAGGAGCAGCACAAAAGTCATAGGATCTGATGCCAGAAGGCAGAATTCCTTACACTCCAATTCCTTACACTTCAATTACTTACTTACTCTCCAATTCTTTACACTGCCCAAAACAAGTTTTTCCTTGAGGTCTTCTTTTTGTGAAATCTCTGTATTAGGGCTGTGTGTGTCCCTGATACAAAACCCCAATGCCACTTGCCCTCTTCACGGGAACCAGGAGAGAAAGTAATCCGAGCTTTTCTTGGTCTACCTCAACACTGAGACATCATAACATTGAAGTGTAGATTTATAGCATGCTTTATGTATATTTTCTTAGTCCCAGGGCCCCCCTTTTCACAGATACATACACAACATGTCATGTAGAAAATATAAATCGTTGATGGTATAGGCACTTTCTTCCTTTTTAAACCTTTCCAAAGGTCTTTTTGTTAAATACACCCAGATGCCGTTTGACAGATGAGGGGCTAATTGCTCTGTGAATTACCTCTATCGATTCCTGTTTCATGTTGAGCCAAACAAACAAAAGATATTAATGCTTTGAAAAAAATGAATGATGACCTTTCTCTGCAAACACAGCTTGCGGTCTCTGATTATTGGTGATTCCAGAGAGCAGCGGTCAATGGCAATAGCTGTAACGCTATGATCACTATAATAAGCTTGCCTGACCTTCTCTGCCATGTTAAGTGGTTTAAATTTATTTGCCCAACAACAGAAGAGCTTTCATTTAAAGTCACAGAACATTCAATTCAATTTAAAGACGTAGTGTCTTCTTTCCTCTCCTTCCTTTCCTGTCCATTTCCCCACTTCAAACACCTCCATCCCAAGTTTCTGAATTGTTTTGCCATTGCAGAATAACCACCTTACCTGTGATACCCATTCCTTCAGTTCTTGTTGGAATTCTGAATGCCATTTTCTCTTTTCACTTGTTCTTTCTTAAGACACTAGAACATTTTGTTTCTCTCTCTCTGTGTAAGTTTTTTTCTGTGGATCAGGTTTGGTGTTCTAGATAATATGAGCTGTATAAGAAATCAAGAATGCTTATTATCTAGAGCATCAAACCTGTATACTGTATAGCACTGAACTCTACTCAATATTCTGTAATAGCCTATATGGGAGAAGAATCTGATAAAGAATGGACATAGGTAAGGAAATTTTCGGCTGTGTTAAATGACAATATAGATATAATCAACGGAAAAAACAGAATGAATGAATAGTGATGCTGGGTAATAATTCTAAGAAAACCAAGAAAATTGTTGCTCAAATAAGTATTTAGAAACATTCTCATTTAAGAAAAAAAAAAAAAAAAAAAGGAATGCAAGAGGGTGTAGTCCTAAGCTCACTAGCCTGGGAGCCAAGAGATCCAGTTTCATTTTTGTCCTTAATTAATGAGATTTTGAATCAGCCTTTTTTTTTTTTAACCCCCAGAGCATGCTCATCCAACTTGGTAAATGCAGAGGACTGGGCCCAGTGACCTCAAAGCTTCTTTTCAATTGAAACATACTAATTTTCAAGATATCTCTGCTTAAAAAAAAAAAAAAAAGAAAAAAACTCCCAAAAAACTCTTTCATGTAAATAGCAAAGTTATAACTTGGCAGTTAAGAAAACATGTTTGTGGTGCCTTTAAGGACTTCCTGAGTTTTTGTCAACAAAACTTCATAATAGTGAACATGAGTAAACCACAAATGGCTAAAGCCTTGAATGGTTAGGAAGTGGATGCAGCCCCCCTTGGTTTAGGTGGAAATCTCTTGAAAAGGGTACCCCTGACACTTCCACCAGTTTCCTGGTAAAAGACAAGCCAAAAATACCAAGGAAGTAGTTCTCCTTAGAATAGTTTGGTCCCTGTGCTATAAGATTAAAGCAGGAAGCAAAGAGAAAAACACCACAAATAATCAAAAGGCTTCCTGCCTAAGTTTGACATTCTCAAGAAGTGAGGTCTGAATTTAGATAGAGAACTGGGTGATTTTTAAGGTGACTTTCCTTAAACATTGTCTCCTCAAGACAGTGACCAATAAAATCACCAAGCCATTCTTGAGCTATACCTGAGTTTGCCATGTTAAGAACCCCATGGAGTATAAGAAAATGCGAGATATGGTTCCTGACCACGTCAGATTCCTCGCTCTGCCCTCAAAGCAGCAGGATCTTTCTCAGCAATAGGATATTTGCAAATGCTGCGTGCTTTCTCAACATAGAATGCCTTTCCATCTTTCTCCCCTTCAAAATCCAAACCTAGGGGCTTCCTAATCCCTACTTACTCTTTAAAATTTTTCTAGGCTTATCTCTCCTCTGCCAGAATGCCTTCCATAACACCCTATGGGTTTCATCATAGCGCTGAGAATATACTTTCATCTCAGCACTTTGCAAATCTATATGATTTGCTACTCCTTTGTCTCACTCCCCTAGAAGTTCACCCTTTGTGTCTCAGGCTGTTGCCACAGAAGTTGGGTCTTATTAGGTGTCCAACTGATGCTGGAGGATGGATAACGAATGAGTCCTACTGTATCAGGTAAATATTGCTGTAAAACAAGCCACTCTAAAACCAGTGGCTTTAGACAGCCATTGTTTATTATCACTTGTGAAGCTGTAGGTCACCTGGGGCTTGGTTGATCAAAGCTGAGCTTCGCTGGGATGACTCCATTATCTGTGTTTTTCAGTTTCCTCTTGGAACCTGGTATGTGCTCCTCAAGGCCACAGCAGAAGCACAAGAAGGAAAGCATAAGCTCCCAAAGCCTGTTGAGGCATACTATCATTTCCACCTTGTTCTTTTGGCCACAGCAAGCCACATGGGGAACCTAAGTCAAGGGAAAAGCCGATACACTCTTCTCCTTTAGTCACGTGACAAGGTCACATACTAAAGGGTATGGGTACAAAGAGAGATGAAAAATCAGTCTCAGTCATGAATCCAAACCCATTAAGAAGGAAATACTGACAACCATACTAAGCCATTTGGCCAAACTCCAGTGTCATCTCCTTTATTCTCATATCACCAGCCCATAGCCCAACCATTTAATGACCTATGTGGTCCATAAATATTTACCAAATTAGATTGGATCATAGGCAGTAAATAATCAGAATTGGAAGAATCCTGATATCTTCATTTTTATTTTTTTTTTAATTAAAGAAAATAGGTATGGCGGTCAGATGTGTTATGAATACAAAACAAAAAGCTTTAAACACAAAATGTTTGTCCTTTATGAATGAAGACACTTTTATACCATATTTCACTATGGAACTTGGTTTAAAAATGTTCAGGGCCCTAATAGTAGCTCACACAATAACCTTCTTTTCACTTTTAAACAAGCTTGGAGAAATATCCTGTAGGCATTGCTGGGGCTTCTTCTTTAGAGAGTTTCTGCTCAATTCACTGCGTTGGTGTTAAACCTCTAATGTCCAGGCGTTGATTTACTAGGAAGAGCATAGTTCACTTAAAAGCAGAAGAAGCCCTGGCAGTAATCAAGCCCTGTGAATTCCTGGCCCTTTTCCTTGAAGGCCCAGTGGGGCCCACTCAAATGGGCCAACCCCACACTATGCACACTGGATTGGTGGTCCTCTTATCATAGAAAATTCCACCAGGGCAGCCAAAAAATACAAAAGGAAGCACACAAGAAAAAAAAAAAAAAAGTGAATATAATATACAGGCCTGTGGATTGAGTTTTATGAAAAGAAAAAAATAAGGAGGGGAATTTTTCTTAGCTCTTTTTCAAAATTCATTGGACAAGAAATAATGGGACAAATGGCTTATCAAATATAATAGCTTTACTATTTTTAATGATGCTACGAGGACAACTTTAAAATGTCTCTCCTCATTTTCCCCTATAATCAGATCATTTAAATGTGACTATTTGATCAATAGAATCATACATTTTCCCACGATTTTACATTTCATTTCCTATGCTGAAGAGTTTGTGTTTATTAAAGGTATGCAGATCCAAATATTCCCAACATTTCTTTCTTGCTTGACTTTAGTTTGTAAATATGTATGGTATCAGAACCCTGCCCTATAGCTGAGAAACATGAAGTTCCTGGAGGAAACAGGATTCTTATGGTTGTTGTTTTTTAAACCCACCAACATTTCAGAATCTAGTCCTTCAGTTTCAGAAAAGATTAGTGAAAGAAGAGAATGTGCTTTCTTGCTTTGCCCTGCCCAGTCTCCTGGATTTGTCTGTGTGTTTCAGTATGTAGAGTCTTCTTTACATGGGAGCAGCTCCAGCATTTTAATTTCTCCACATTTCTGCTTATAATTCCTCTCCATTTTCTGCTGAGAGAACTTTTAAGTAATCAGCTGAGAGAGAGTGTAAATGTTGAATCCTGATACCATTTGAGCAAAGGAACTGTGACAGAGTTCTCATGGTCATCAGTAAAATTCTGTCCAATGTGAGACTGGACCTAGGAAATGCAAAAATCCCTAATAAATGTCAGACAGGGCTCAACTTCTTATCTGTTGCCTATGAAATGTTAGAAAAGAAATGAGTTTGTTGCTAGGAATTGATATGATCCAACGTTCTCATTCATTCTTTTCTGTTCTATCATTTACTCTAATGTTGGGTAAGACACTCGTTGAAAATGTGGGCAGGGGACAGGGAATTGCCAGAAATGGGAAACCATGCTGCTTTACAAATATTCACAGCTGCAGCTTTCTGTAGCCACGCTCCATTTTCCAGTGGACTTTAAAAGAAAAATTCATGTTATTTTGCCATAAAAGGGAATAAGTTCTTAAGTCCAGCTTCCCAAAGTCCTCAGACACGAAATTACCACAGCACTCCCTAAGGTCCAGAGTACAGAATTTTCCTCCCCTCCCACATGCCTATCCCTAAGAAAAGAGTTTTCCCACTAGATAAAATAATTAAAAGCATTCTCAGAATAGAAAACAAAACATGTATGGCTTGGACATGAGCCTATTTTCAGACATAATCAATTTATTGCATATTTACAGTTTGGTATTCCAACAGCTGTGAAACTATTATATGTGGGATTTAATGGCTTAGTGGAATCAATAAATAAAGTGTACAAGAGTAGTCGTGTGTGTGTGTGTGTGTGTTTTATTATTCTGCCTACCTCTGATTTGTAAACTAACTTCACGGAGAATCCTTAAAAGGCACAACACACCAGCCCACGTGAAGTCATTGGTTATCTCTGAGCTGGAACCTGTTTTTTTAAATCCTGTCTAGGTAAATTACCTTTCCAGTGCAGGGTATTTCCTTTTAGGAGATTCCTTGGGAAGGGCCTCCAGGGAACTGAGTAACTTTTTAATGGTTCACTCAGATTAAGAGGAAGGAAATGTGAACTCCTCTCGGGGGAGGCACCACACTCGAGGCTGTCTGCATCCTGTAATTCTTCCCGAGTCCGTGAATCATACTTTTAAGACGCCTTTTCAAGGGCATTTGCCTTCCTTTAAGAGAAGGCCAACACAGAAAAGACAAGGTTTAAAGTAGGTCTCAATCAAACTTTAGCGATAAAAACAATTGCCTGATTCTCCCCCTGTCTGTCCAGAGAAGGTCTCTCTGCATCCTTTACCTGCATGCTGCCCCTCACCTTGCACAGTACTTGACTGGATTACTTTTATACTTATTTTGCTTTCAGAATTAAGATGATTTCTAATATCATCTAAGAGTCTCTGAGTTGTAATTCTGGACCATGTTGTCCATTACAACCAGCCTCTGAGACTGATTTCGCTTATGCTGTAAGAATTTGAAGAAATGAGCTATCATAAGAAGCTTTCTCCAAGTATCTTTAGATAGAAATCTTGCTTTTAAAACCATGTCTTTATTTAATAAAATATCTTGTATGTAGGCAAATATAGACTATGTTTGCACCTTTTCCCAAAAAGCAAGAACACTTCTGAAAATAGTGTTGGCACTGGGTAGAGTTGAACAGGGATTGAAGCATGAGATCATTCAAAATTTCTGTGCAAGAATGAAGTAACAAGAGCATATTTCTAAAACGCAATATCAATTGTATTGCAGTATCAATAGTATTGCAATATCAGTTACTCAATGAATAAACTGTATTTTATTGATCATATACTAAACAGCAACTTCTAATTTTTTAAGCTACTACAGAGAATGGAAAAGCCCTATAAAAATATGCAAAAGGACAAATGTGCAATGATAAGGCATACTCATGTGAACCCTAATGTAAACTATAGACTTTGGGTGATAATGATGTGTCAACATAGGTTCATCGATTGTGACTAATGTATCACTCTGGTGGGGATTTTGGTAATGAGGGAGGCTAGACATGTGTGGAAAATCTCTGTACATCCCACTCAATGTTTCTGTAAACTTAACACTACTCTAAAAATATTAAAATCTTTAAAAAAACTATCCAAAATTAAATTCAAATTATATTAACAGAATGCTCTGTGTTGGTTTGTATAGATCTCCTATACAATCTCCTGTTTGTGATTTCTTAATTTAAGAGTTTCTAGGAAATCAACATTTATTTATTTGTGTGTGTGTGTGTGTGTGTTTTGTTGGCTGCCTCTCTATGGGAGCCAACCTGTACTGACTTGAACTCATATGTTGCAAAATGTAACCTGGGCTGAATAAGGTCTATGTAGTCTTTATGTCCATTTAGTGTGAGTGTTCATATGTGTTTTTGCAGACATATTCATGTATGCCACGCCAGACCCCACTGGTGATGGGGGGTAATGTATGGATATATGCACCATGTTACTTCCAAAAATCCTAACAGTTCTGACTTATGAAACACATTTTACCCTAAGACTTTTGAACAGGAGATTGTGGACAAAATACATTGAAAGACAGAAAGTAGGAAAGGAAGAAAAGAGCAGAAAAGGGAACAGTTGAGTTCTATTTTATCCCTTCCCTGATTTTTTGGGAGATTTGAGTCGTAGGTGTCCATGCAGATCTCCATTATTATAATGGTCACTTTTTATTGAAATTTATTGTCAGTAATAAAGTACAAAACCCTAGAAACATAATTGTGTTTTCTACTCACATATATATCTTAGAGGTTTTTATATGAATGCTTATAGCCCACATTTTGTTTCTATAGTTCTATTGCAAGAGAGTACCTGGAAACGTGTCTTTCTTTCCTCTTATCCACTGATGTCTATGATTGTATGGTTCATTGCTTTAGAATAAAACGACAACAAATATGTCTGAAAGCCAAGTGTACATTCAATTTTAGCAAACTTAGGCCCAAGGAAATAGCCCAACTAATCATGTCTTCTGGGTTTAAATTTTAAACATTAAGCTTATGTTCCTATGCACGTACCTCAACATGTTAAGATCCCATTAAAATAAAGAAGCCAGACACTTAATTGTGTGTTGAAGGTTTCCAAGCCATACTGCCGGCCAATAGATGGAGGTCCAAGTAACATTACACCTGTAACTCTGAAAGAATGTCTTAGATAAGTAGTCATACAAACATGAGGTGCGACTGGTTAAATTTAAGTTTTAGAAATATTTTCTTTTCTCTCCTTTTGGTTCTTTTGCCCCAGTCTTCAGTTTAAATATCTCCTGTTTTTCTTTGCCAACTATTGGATTCTTCCATATACTTGCATACACTCCATACACACTGAACAATGCTTGAGGGGTGAGGCAGTTTTCTTAATTATCCAGTCTTATCCAATTCAAGACAAAGGGCATTTTGCATTTAACAGCACGCTGAAAAAAATATATAATATTTTTAAAAACACTAGAGTTTTTTACCAATCTAGATTTTTAAAGAAATGTAATCTTTTATTTACCTAATCATAGTGAATAAAACAATTAGTACTTTTTTTGAACATAAGAATCACAGCAATATGAGCAAAGATATTGAAAGGTGAAGTGGTAGATTTTATTTCTTTGAATCGGTGGTTGTTTGAGATGGCAAAACTGAGAGATAGCCTTCTCCATCCATGATAACTTCTGTATGTTGTGGTTTTTGAGGTAAACCCGAGTGTTTATGTGGTGGGAACATGATGGGAGACAGAACTTAGACAAGTTCCCTTCCAGCCATCCTGAACCACAGTGTCGTTCTCTGTAAGGTGGTAGTAACAATAACTCCCTCACAGAACTAATGGGAAGATGACAGGAAATTTATCAGGCAAATTTCCTGGAGATCTCCATCTCTGGTAGCCTCTGCACAATAGAAATTGCAAGGTTAGCAGAGGCCAAAATTCTCGACCATCAATTAATTTCATCAAATGTTACTATGTTAATTTTCTTTACAAATATTATTACTGACAGGTTAGTCCTTTCAGAGGGCCTAAATCAGGTGCTAGGGAGACAGTTCTGAATGAAGCAATGTTGAAGGCTTTGAAGTGTTTGGGTGTAGGAAAATTGTCTTCCTCATAAAATGTTGAATGTTTAATTCTGTGTGAAAGAGTAAAAAACGTGAGGCTAAGGACTGAAAGCGTAAATTAGGAGTTTGTTGTTGAAAACGAAGGAGGGAAGGAGGGAAGGAAGAAAGGAAAGAAGGAAGATCAAGGAAAGACATTCCAGTCTCCAAGATCCTCATTAAATTTTTTTCCCAATGCTTGAGAATTGAAAAAAAGACATCATAGGCAGATTCTAATATTCTAAAACTGCAATCCAATTGCATAAAAGCATAAATTTAAATCTAAATCATTTGGGACAAAATATTTAAATATCCTCTATTTTTGTTTAGTGCTGATATCTATAAAAATTAGTTCTGTTACACAGATCTATATTATAGAGATTATATATACAAATATTTTATTACTTATGCATAAAACATGATTTGTTGGGGGATATAAACTACGGCTTTCTCAGGTATCACTGCTACTTGATTGTTCTGAGTATTGGCTTTCTGACAGGGTTTGGAATGAAGCCATTTTTATTAATTTAGTTATTTTTGCTGATATAAAAGGCCGTCTATCATGTTAATGATGTATTGGTCTGCGGTCCCACCGAACAATAATTACAGAATGTTCCTAATAGTAAATCATTTGTCACAATCACAGCTCAGTACAACAACCTTTTTTTGAGCAGTGGAAGACATTATCCCAATAGCAATATACCTTTATGTGGACCCATTAGAGGAAGCTAACACTCAGCGCCCTGCAAATCCCTGAGTTTCAGGTCTGAAATGACCTCCCCAAAATGTCAGCTTGGGGATGTGCACATGCCCTGCTGAATTTCCTGCAGTCAGCCTATCTGATTAGATGGAACCAAAACATTCTGCTGAGGATGGAATAGGCTAGGTTCCAAAAGAATCTAAAAAAAAAAAAAGCTCTCCTCTGAAAAAGTGGCAAAGCAAAATGATCAGAAAGGGGAAAATGTTAAAGATTTTCGTAAACTCTATTTTTAGGAAGAGCTGGACAAAGAAAGTTTCCAATATCCCACCCTGCCCCATCCCCCACCCCCAAAATTAGAATTAACAAGAAGGCATCAATATCTAAATTAAGTGAAAGTCACATCATAAAAATGATCAGGCTCTGTTTTGTAAAGAGTCACAACTTGATTTCAGTTATTGCTAAACAATACTTGTAAATAATAAAAGCAAATATTATTGAGTATTTCTACCTGCAGGAACTGTCGGTTTTCTTGCTGCTATTCCTCCCTCGCTCTCTCTTTTTTAAGTAGACTTGATTTTTTACAGTAGTTTTAGGCTCCCAGCGAAATTGAGAGGAAGGTACAGAGAGTCCCCACACACACCCGCACCTCACAGGGTGCACAGCCTCTCCCCGCTATCAATAGCCTCCACATTTGTTACAATTAATGCACCTACATTGACATACAATCATCACCCAGACGACACCGCTTGCATCAGGACTTCTTTTAAGCAAAAACTTTGAGATGAGCTCCGTTTTAGAAAGGAGGACACAGAGGCACAGAAGAGTAAAGTCAGCTGTAAACTGTGGAGGGAAAAAAGGGGGATTTCTGAGATTTTGCCAATTTCAAATCCTACCCCGATTGATTAACCACTGCTCATTATTGAGGTAACAGTGAAATAAATGGACATCATTTGTCCAGCACCCATACATTTATTGATTTTTGCCAAGGTGATGTCAACCACGCTTGTTGGGCAACAGTATCCTCCTTTCATAGACAAAGTAACCAAACCTCAGAGGAGGGGAAGCCAGGATTTCAATCAAGGTGATTTGACCTGAACCTACACTATGTCATACTGCCTCTGTCCCCGGGATTCTGCAGGAAAAGCTGCCATGGAGCTGCTGACAAATAATTGAGTCATGGCTTGCTTTGCTGGAGTGACTGTGGTTTTTATAACATTGATACCCAAACCAGAAATCCACAGATTTTATCTAAACAACAACAACAACAACTTTAAAGTAGATTTCTATTTTTAATTTTTCTAAATATGTGGATTTTTGGTTAGAAATTTTATTGAGGATGGAATGGAATGAGTGTATACATAGGAAGAGATTCTAAAATATTTATTCACTAAGCCTGGTGATTTGAAAATAGCCTAGCCTCAAAGTCAATTAAAATATAAAGGGTACAGTTTGGGGCAGGGGGAGCCATAGCTGTGAAATGCCTCTAAAAGATCACATAACAGAATAAAGAGGTTTTCCTTAAGCATCAACAATGGAAATTGTTCTAGAAGTGTATGCAGAGGAAGATGGTGAAGAGTGTAAAGCCCATGCTTTCCAATTCTCTTTGGGTTTTAAAAAACCTCTAATAGAGCTCTTTGCCCCAAAAGTGAATTTGTGAGTTTCAAATTAGCATTAAATGGAATAATTTGCATGTACCTTCTCCCTTCAGATGTTTACCAGGTTTTTTAATATCTAGAATTCTGTTAAAGGTATCTGAGGATTCAGCAAGCATGGCTTGCTTTGGATTTTTAATATCAAATTCCAAATAATGATTACTTAGTATAGTAAAATGCATATTCCTATAGATTTTTGACAGCCACTGGTAACAATGAAGAAGTCCTTGGGCGAAGCTTGAAGGCCAGTATCAAAGGACACCAGGGGACCAGAAGGATGGGTTTTGCCCAGCCTTGCATCCCTTTTCCTCCTGTTCACTAGACAGCCTGTCTACAGAACTTACAGCATCTTCTCTAAGGAACCCGGTTCAAACACACAGGCATCCTTGACGTGGGTACTGCTTTTCCAAAGGGGAGAAGGTCCCTTAAAAAAATCAGAAGGCTTCCTCTTGCCCCAACCCTGATGTCCCCTACCCCTATGTTCTGTCCAGAAGAAAAATCCCTCAGCCGCAATGGTTGTTTTTATTAAATTCTCCTCAATAAAAAGCTCAGGCAGGATTTATTAGGTACTCAGGGCGGACGTTTAGTATTTCGCCAGTTATTAAGTGAAAATCAATAGAAAGCAAAGAAAATGGAACTCACTGCACTGTTAGCGCACCGTTGTCGCCCAGATATTATGTCGGCTGTCTCGTAGATTCATGACAGACGAAAGAGGCTGGGAGAGAACTTTCTGCTTACATTGCACGCGCCAAAGTGGGGTTATTCATTAGAGCAGGCAGCCGGCCAGATGGATTTCCAGTTCAGGTTTACCATTTATCTTTAAAACGCCTGTATCGAGTGAGAAAGAACACTGATATTATGTGATATCAATGGCAGGTTTATGTATCTAAATCAGGATTTATTGTTATTTTGTTCCAAAGACCTTTTTTTCTCAAGAAATACCATTTCACTGGAAGAAAATAATAGCTAAAACCTTGTCAAAGATAACCTTTCATGCTGTCCGCGCACCACTAGCTGTAAAACAAATAGAACCCGGTATATAAATAGTTTTAACCACATCCTTACAAATCATTTCTTCTGAATCTATTCCCCCCATTTCAATATGTGTGTATGTGTGTGTGTTTAAATACCGCAAACATGATTTTTGGTCATTTGATGTTTTCTTTGACAGGAGTTTAAATAATGCTAGCAATTGTTTGAGTCGTGTTTAAAAGGTTTAGCAGGTTTATGTCCTTTGGTGGAATGCTACTTTTTCAAAAAGCATGCTTTGGAAAAGCAAAGTGGTCTGCTCTTATTCTTTTCTTCCCCCACCTTAGAATAAGCTTTAGAGTCAAAAACACTGATCACTTTTTTTTTCAAACTATTTGAGGGTCTTCAAAAGCAGGGATGTGTTTTCCTTTCACTTGAATGGATTTTTTTCGATAGCCTCTGGGTTTTCGATTTCTTCTCATTTAAAAGCCAATTTATAGCCAACCTGATCAGGTTGGATCTTCTGTCAGTCTTGCTAAGTAACTAAGCTGGCCAAATGCCAGGGTGAACCACTGTACTCTTCATAAATTGCTCAGAAGAAAGAATATAATCCATGTATTTGTAAAGTGTCGTTAGTGACACGATGAGGAGGAAAAACTGATATCTAGGTTTTGATTGAAGCAGTTGCTAATAGGAATTTGTGAACATATTTTTAAGCCTCCTTAGTTTTACTCTTTTTTTTTTCTTTATGTTTGGGAAAAGAGACTGTAAATTTAGCTCTATGTAGACGAATATTAGACAGTAGCCAAATACAGATGCTTACTTAAAGATCAAAATGCACTTAAGTGACACCAACTTAGAACAATTCTCTAAACATCAACTAAAGCTTTTTGCTTCTGTTGAACAAAAGTGATGTTATATTACAGAGTAAAAAATAAAATAATAATAATAGAAGTACATAAAAGGATTAAGAAATATTTGTTTTTACTGATCTCCTTCTTTATCGAACTAGGTGAATTCATCAATGTTTACTAGAAATCCCTTCTTGTATTTTCCTATTTAGACATGGGGACCGGTTTTCCTCTTTTTAAATGTGCCAACAAGCCAAATAGCATTTGCAACATAGATGCTATCCTCAAATAAAAACATGGGAGGATCTTTCTACTTTTCCTGTTTCTTTAGAAAGGTCATGCTTAACTTTTCCTGTGTTTATAAATGTCTGTATGTATTTATGTGTATGTGTCTGGACCTGTTCATGGGGAGTCAATACAGAGCAGTGTGGTTAAGAAGTGGGCTTGAGAACTACATTGCATAAGTTCAAATCCCAGCTCTGTCATTCACTGGCCATATGATTTGGGCAAGTTGTTATAGATGTGTACCTCAATTTTCTCATCTGTATAATGAACATAATAATCTTATAGATTTCTAACCAGGAATAAATGGGTCAATATATGTAAACTTAATAGAGTATTACTTGCCTAGTATTAAATCCTCTGAATGTACAAAATCCAGAACATAAAGTTTCCCATTTTAATACTTTAGTTTTTTAACAAAATAGAATGTAGTCTCACTGGGAACTCAATGAATCCTCCATTTTCCTATTTACCCAAGTATTTGGACTCTGCAGAAAGATATAAAGTCTTAAGTTTCAGTCATAATGAGAAGCCCACTTAACCAAAATTTTGTATTAAATACATTTGCTTTAAAAGAAGCTTTTTTTGGTGGTATCAACATTCAATCTGAAATAATAACAACAACAACGATAATGATAATAGTCAAGGAGGATAACTAAAATACTGATTTACTAGTAGCTGTAGTGATACAGTAATCATGAGGCTTAATGTCTGAGTGGGGACCTACTTATAGATACCGTCTTAATTTGTTGAAAACAATGTCTGGTTATTTCATTATCTAACAATCAACATCAGTAACACATGCAGCTATGAGAAAGAACTGATACTGCTAATTAATATGACTTGGGCAGTCAGAAAATGAAAACACTGGAGCCAAGAAAAATCCAAGTCAATGACTTGGATCCCTTGCTCCTGTACATCATGTCACTTGAACACCTGCCAAGACTGCTTTACTTTGACTTTACAGAGTTAACCCACTAGGCTTTCATCTTGCTTCCCCTCTGAACTTTAGGTTTCTTAATTGTACAGTGGGTATACTCTGCCTTCTTTCTTCTCACTCCAGTGAAGAGCTGAAGGAAGAGAGCGGAAAGCACTTATTAAAAGAAACAACATTTTCTATAGTCAGGCTGATGGGAAAATTGGTACAATTTTAAAACACAGTGCTGTTATGAAAAAGTAACTATTGTCTACTTTCATGCCTGTCCCTGGATACTCCACATTCTTTCAACAAAATTGTGTGGGCATTAACAACAGGGAGGTGCACAGTGTGAGTTCTGCAATTAGGCTGCCTGGCCTAGCACCCACTCTTCCTCAAGATCTGCAAGACCTGAGCTAGTGATTTACCTCTCTGGGCCTCAGGCTCTTCATTTACCCTGTTGAGATAACAACTAGTCCCCACTTACGTACTGAGAAAAATAGTACTTACTCATGTATTAAGTGAGGTCATACACCTAGTAAATACTCAATGAATACTTTTGTTACGATTTGTTCTCTAAGGGGGCAATATGATGCTGGTCAATACTCTGATAAGTCCCTGACCTCACTGAGTTCATGGTTGATCAGGAAATTCAGATAAGCACCCAGGCAACTTCCATATGGTAGGATATTGGAGAGGACAACCTTACTGTTCTTTAAAGGTTCTGGGTGGGGGTAAGAAAGACTTCCTTGTGGAGGTGATATCTAAGCTGAAAATTTAATGAAGTCGTAAGGTAGTGATCTTCTGATCACTGTAGACCTGTGATGTCCAAGGGAGATCTCTGCAGGGATGGAATGATCAATAGTGG
Source organism: Monodon monoceros (assembly GCF_005190385.1). Classification (NCBI taxonomy): domain Eukaryota; kingdom Metazoa; phylum Chordata; class Mammalia; order Artiodactyla; family Monodontidae; genus Monodon; species Monodon monoceros. Next base: position 45,872,796 of record NW_021703778.1, read on the forward strand.
CACCATCCAAGATGGTGGCCACTAGCCACGTAAAATGATTGAGTGCTAGAAATGTGCCGAGTGCACACTCCATTTTCACTGTCATTTAATTTTATATTTTTAAATTTCAATTTCAATAGTCACTTGTACCTAGTGGCTTACGTACTGGGCAACTCTAGACAAGAGGGGAAAACATATGTAAAAGTCCAGAGGTGAGGGAGTTCTTAAACATTGAAGACCTGATATTTTGAAGAGCAGATTCATGAAGGATGAGATCTTTGGAAATTAGCAGAGGCAATGCATGGCTTACTGAAAAGTTCAAGCTTCCACTGAGGGCCATGGAAAGCCATTGAAATGACAGTAAGAAGGAGAGATGTGATCAGATTGGCATTTTAGTAAAACCACTTCAACTGCTGTTAGTATAATAGCTAAAACAATTAACATTTTATAGTTAAACTTTTCTGATAACCCGACCTCATTTAATCTTCCAATAAACTATATGAGATAGATCTATAACATCTCCTTTTATACATCTTTACTTACCTGTCTTCAACTTAGCAACTTATGTTCATACCACGACTCCCTCCCAGAAGACAGACTTGATAAAAGTAAAACATTCACATGATATTTGTGCACAAATTCAGGCATGAGAATGTTTGATGAATCAATTTGGAAATGGCACCAGTTTACTTCCAAAGAAATATTTAAGAATCTTTTTCCTAAATGTGACCTGCTTTGGAGGTGCAAATCCATCATCCACCCGTGGGCTCACGGGCTGCCCACCACTCCTGGCACATGAATTATCTCCTCCATCTGTTGGTGGTGAGAGGGCTGAGCTTTCCCGTGCACAGAGGAGTCGTGGTGATGATGGAGCAGCCTCGCCTTGCTTCACGAGCATTTCCTTTCACTCACACATCCATCTCCATCCTCTCCTCCCAGAGAAGTTGACAGGAGAACCCGGCCTAGACAAGGCTAGCCAAGGCCATATGCTGACAGCCCATGCTGACCTGACTCTCCATGTCAGGTCTGCGAAGATAAAAGATGGCACCCTTCCAAGTAGAAATGAGGAAGGAGCACAGCTTTCCCAGGCTGAAACCACCTTCTTCCCGTCTCTCTCTCTCTCTCTCTCTCTCTCTCTCACACACACACACACACACACACACACACACACGAAACTTTCATTCAGCAATTCTTTCAGTTAAAACATTTCAAAAACACACTAACATCTAATTTTATTAGATCGAGTCATTTTTTCTCTCTCTCTTTTAAGGAGGATTACTCATAAAATCATCCTTCCTTTAAAAAAAAAAAAGACAGGGAATGTAAATGCTGCACTAATTTAATTACACACTGGCTCTGTAAGACACTAATGTAAATATTCTGGTGAGGAGGCCTAAGACACTTGAAGTAATTACTTAAGGACTCCCTTTCAAAGAATCTCTCCCTTTTTTATTAAATGCCTTTTAACATTAGCACTTTCTTCCTGACAAATTAAATGAAATTTCATTACTCTCCCTGACTTAATGGCATGAGGCTCCTGCCGAGGTGTGAGTTAACCCTCCCTGGACAGCTGACAAGGGAGCCTCCATTCAGTCAAAACGCCAGTGTCCTAACACACAAGAGAAAGAAGGCCCCGAAGAATCCTTTGTGTTTTCAGCAGAGCAACCAGAATCCTTCATCTCCTCGATGTTTTTTCAGCTGTGAGCCTTACAAAAATCTAAAAAACGTAATATTGCTGTTTCCCAGTCTCCTCAAGTTCACAGCAAAAAAATAAAAATAAAAATAATATCATCAGCTGAGACCCCATGATGGCCATATCAAGGACTATAACAATAGCAAACAGTTACAGATTACCTATTAAATACCTTCCAAGCAAGTTACCTCTTTTAACTCATTTAAGCCCTCACAAAAATACTATAAGGTAAATACTGGTTTACCCCGCTATCTGAAAGTAGAGCATTCCTATGAAAACTTTTGTAGACTGAAATAGTGTAAACTGAAGAGGCAATTACCTTAGGACACGACTTGCTAATGGATGTACAAAATACATCGAGATAAAGCACAGATGCTCACGGACACAGTTCAAAGCTATGGAGCCTGGATGCTGAGATGCGGTGTGTAGTTCCTGCGGAAGGAGCTTGGGGGAGCTGTTCTCTCTAACCAGGGTGTGGGCTGACTCCAGAAGGGCTCTCTGCAAAACAAATGCTGAATACTAATTTCACTCTTTGTCTTTTTTTCCTAAAAGCAAAACTTCTCTTCAAATTTCTTTCAGTTAATGAAAACAGATAACTTGTGCAGTCTTTCATAAAAGTAAAATGGTGTAAAGCAAACTTTCAAAACTCGGGGAATACCAAAACAATTGATATTCCCACTCTAAATTGAGGAAATGAATGTACAGAGTGGTTAAGCAACTGACCTGGGGTCACAGAGCTAACAAGCAGGAGAACTGGGATTCAACCCAGTTGTGCAGCAGACATCACATACTTTTGCACATACAGCTATCAACCCTGGACAAACTCAGAATTATTCCCATATCTCTTTTTACTTTTGTGCAAACTGAGAATCATATGTTACACAACAGCCCCAAGATCCTGCATTGCATTTCTATCCAGGATCTCATCCCAGCTGTGTCTTCAAAACAACTGAGCTTCAAAATTAAGTTTCCAAAAGGTGAGACCTGGAAAGATTTATTTCTAGACCTGCTTTATTAAACCTGTGAGGAAAAAAATATATAGTAATTTGATCTTGAAAGAAAATGAAGGAACCATTACTTATAAGATTGAATTTATTCTTAATAGCTTAGGAATCAAGTTATAAATATTTAAGAAAATACAGAATAACTACTCAGGAACTATGGGCTGAGGTCCTTATTCTATAGGTATCCATATGAACCGAGCGTAAATCCATGTCCATTTTTCTTAAAGTAGTCAAGAAAGCTTTTACAAAACAAATCCTGCCAAATTTTTTTCTGTTTTGAGAGATACACTGTGGTTGAGAATATGCCAGAGAAAGAATATTGAGATAAGGTTGACACTCATGAGAATGGCTTGGGGATGCGCTCCCTAATGGTATCCCCAGCACTTTTTTTTTTTGTATCTTTTTCAGAAGAAATGGTCCTATTTTCTGTCCATCAAGTTTTGCATCTAATATTTTTGAAGACTACTTGTTACTCTTTGCTTAGACCTATCTTTCCTTCTCACTCTCATTTTGGGTTTAATTTTACCGTATCTTCCATAGTTTCAGAATGTTCTGTGTACTGCATGGGTTCATGATGAAAGAACATTCTATCTGGTCAATTTGCATTTCAAGAGACAGGGCCAACTTTTAATGAGAATGCATTACGATTTTGCTTCCCTTTTCTCTATGTGACCCAGTGATATTTCTCTTTGGCTGAAACTGTTTTCTCGAAGCACAAGCCCTTTTCCTGTCCATGTTACCAGTAGCTCGAATTTCCCAATGTCATATTCCATCTTCCCAAAAGGGTGTCCTTTCTAAGACCTCAGGCCATGTGGAAGAAAAATAATCAGCTCCAAGTTCAGAAGACAAATGTTACAAGGGGGATTTTATTTTTCTCTCCTCTTGGTTGTTCTTAAACATATGTAGTTTTAGGGATCAGTATGTCACTGTTTTGAAAGAAGCAAGGACTTGAATTTATTTTGGTGCAGTTATCAGATTTTGAGGAGTTGGATCATTTGTTTTCCTCTTGTGAGGTCCAGGTAAAACTTCATTCCCTCCATGGCCGGGTGCTTCTGACAAACAAAAATCAAGGACCCAAAATAAGTATTTTATCTAAAAAATGTGAGCTATCCCAAAACAAACATGAAAAAGCACAGCTGCCAAATTCCACAAGTAAAAAAGAGTTGAAGGTTGAGACAGCTCAGGATCTCGCTGGGGAGTAACGGGTGAAGTTTGGCCAGCTGCCCTTAAGGTCTTCAGGGACACTCAATCCAATTGCCATGTCTTAGCGGATGTGAATTTCAAGGTTACACCTGGGTGTTCAAGGGCAGGGCCAAGTGTAATCGGCACTTAGATCATAGATTAATCTTATTTGCCATCTATTAGGTTTGATTCCTCTTCCCTCTCTCCCTCCCTAAAGCCAGGATTATTGTGATAGTTTAAGATAATGGATTCTAACGGAAGAAAGGTCATGCAGGCATGGAGATTTGGAACCTTAAGATAATATGATTAACCTAAAAGCTTCTTTCTCAAAAGGGAGGGAGGGCGACACTCTTCATATGTCTGATTGAGAGAGGAGAGCTGAAAGACCAAGAAAGAGCAACAGAAAAGGGAGTGCAAAGGAACTGAGTCCTTGTCAACAACTGCAATTAATTATCATTGTCAGGATGATCTTTCATTAGTTTTCACACTAATAAGATAGATTTGCCTCATGCCTGAAGCTGATAAAACCTTATTGGCAATGTTGATAAGACTATGTCAGTATGGAGAGGCATTCATGGACATCTTCATCTTATTTTATTTTTCTAATTTTCCAAAACTAAATGACTCAGTGGATATTGCTAAACGTAACTACATCTAGGTGGTTGGGACCCTAAGGTGCAGGAAAAGTCCTTAACACAGCGCTTGGCATAATCTAAGCAGTAAGTAAATGTTAACCATGGTTATAAATGCTACAAACACAGGCATGCGTGTTATATATTTTAAAGTATGCAGTTTACTCCTATCCCTTTTAGATATTTCCAGATAACCCTAGCCAACCAACATGGAGTGATCCATAGAAAGAAATTAAGGCTGATAATATTTATTTATTAATCATGATGAATCAAGATTCTAGGCTTCTAACCATTATTCTTGGTACATCTGAAAAAAAAATGAAACTTAAATGTGGGTTCTCTACTGTTATATTTTTCCATTCTTCTAGGAGAACCTGTTTTGTTTTACTCTTTAGTTATTGTAAGTGCTAAATAGTTTTCATCACTGTGGCTCAATGTTATTCTGGGGTTATTTAAATGTACAGAAACATTTGTATATCCTTTTGCTTTATGTATATATATAAATGTGTATAAATATATATGTATTTGCTTGATATACACATATAATGTTATATAACATTATATAACATTATAATATGTGTATATCAAGCAAATATATATATTTATATTTATACACATTATATTATATACATATGTGTATATCAAGCAAATTTATATATATTTATATATATTATATGTATATATGACCTAAAGTCATTTCCATTAAATTCAACTTACATTTTTTTCCTCACTTCTTTTAACTAAATAAAAATGTGCTCTTGGATTTTTTAAGGCAAAGAGCAGAAGAGATGAATAGCCCTCCAGTGTAGCTGACTCCCTCCCGAAGGCTCAGGTTTGTAGCCTTAGGGGAAGAAATATGAGATTTTAATTTCTAATTTCATAAACAGGTTCTTTCTTTTAAAAAATGGATCTCCCTTGATTCCTTCACAAGAAATAAAAACAGGCCATGTGTTGTTTCCTTAACCAAGATGATGGGCAGGATAGAAACGAAGCCATTCCTGGACATACGGAACCCAATGCAAGGAAGGCATGCAGGGCAGCAGCACAGTTAGCATGTGAGCCACGGATGCTTCATACAACATGTGAGATAATAATAGATGTCCGTCAACATCTGTTGAGATTCTCAAGACTCCACACAGTATTAAAGCTGTAGGAAATAATTACTTCTCAGTACAAATCCTGCAGCCTCACATGAGAACCAGCTGCCATATGAGTGAAAATGCTTGTGTTCAAATCAGATTCACCGGCAATCGCTTCAAGATGTACAGAGAAGCTAGAATAAGTTGATGTAGAACATACGGAAAAGTAAAACACATCCCTCTGGGTGAAACTTCCTTTTTCTGAAATTTTGAAACTTCTCAGTAGATAAAATGCTGTAATTCATGGACTTCCCGACTAGAAAATGTAGTAGTCACTAATTCATTCTGTAGCTAAGTGGGTGGAGAAAAACATACTTATAATTCTGGAACAACAACAAAAAATTACCTTCCATTCTCTAAAACTAAATTTTGATTTAAAAAAAATTGACTTTCAAAAATGTGTAAAATGGAGCATTGGGGAGTGTAAAAGGCAAAATGTGTGGATTCAAATGCTGACTCAGGGAAATTAGTCGATTCCTGACCATTTGTTTAAACTGGCTAAGATTGAAATGTTCCAGGGTCACCTGTGATATCAGTTCTTCAGTGTTTTGTTTCATTTCAGTGTGTAATAATTGGAAAGAGAAACAAACAATGTGAGCCCCATCCTGTTCCCTTTTTCTAAGGAACCACCACAAAATACACCAAAACAAAAATGAAGCAAATACCGGCTTCGACTGCTCAGTTTATTCTGATCTAGAGGGTGTTCCAAGAGAACTGGCTGGGTTCTGGTCTGTAATACTCCTTCCTACTCTAATCTCACTCCCACTTTCTGATCTTCCTTATCCTCAGAAAGAGGTGTTGGCATTCGGCAACCCCCATACCTCACAGCTTTAACTAATATATGATGTGTTTATTCTTCCCAGGCCACAGGCCATAGCACTGTCAAATGACTGACAACAACTCTGAAATGAAGTGGGCCCAAAGTGGGCTCTAATAGGTATGGGAAGCCTCTCTAGTCAAACATAAAGCAAATTAATGTGCGCCCCTCCTGCACCTTCAGCCTGGAAATGTCATAAAGTAATAAGCAGGGAGCCCCTCTCAATGTGGAGGGCTGAATTTCAATCAATTTACATATTAAAGGGACAGGCCACATTTCATTTGCTCTAATATCAAAGGCGTAAGTTTCTAAATTCTAAGGTGTGTTTTTTTCTAAAGTGTTCCTGACCTTAGACTGAATGCACTGATGAGTAATGACACAAATGCAATTATGTATCTATCTCATTCACTGTCTTTTAGTTGTAAAGAAGGAAATCGAGAAAAGATTTAAGAATAATTTGTATGGCTATGTGTTACTATTATTTATATGATGTCAGAATGTGTGTGTGTGTGTTAACAAAGTGGTGTAGAAAAATAGACTAAGGAAAATACAGAGAGCTACAATATAAATTGATAATGCATTTTAAAATATTCCTGTAATTTCAATTTTACCCCTTTCCACCATTGCTGGGGAAAGTGGTCAAAAAAAAAAAAAGTGATAGACTTAATGATTGATATGCTTGAGAAGATTGACATAAACAGACTCATAATTTTTATCAATGTTTGAACCTTTAATATCCTAAACTATCTGGTCTAAAATTGTATCACAAAGCCACCTACTCTGTGATTAGATGGCTGTGGATTGTAAGAGACTTCTTATGCCTGATTTCCAACTTGCTTTAGTAAATTCCTTTGTTCTTCATTTATGTTTGATATGACTTTCCTACGATGTTAATCATCAGACTAACCAAGTAAGTTATTAGTGTGTAAAGAGAAGACATGCATACATGCATTCTATCTCCTGTCTCTCAGACACGCACACACACACACACACAATGCAATTTTTGGTTATCTCTTCTGAAAGCAAAAAAAAAAACAAAACACCCTGTGCGGGCAACTTAATATTGCTAAAACAAATGAGCACACAACAAACAACATTTGTTGTTATTTTGTTTTTCAGTTGCTGCTAGATGTCCTAGAAGAATTATTTATTTCAAATGTTTTGAGTCAGTTTACAAATAAAGTGCAATGTAAGCTTTCTTCTGAGTGAAAATAAGCCAATCTATCTCTTATTAAAGAAACTGAGAAGGGTTTGCAAACGCTGATCATTTTAAGGAAGAAAAAAGAGAGCTAGGAAACAGATTCTCTAAAAAAAATTTTAAAGTTTTGTAACTTATCCCCAGAAGTTTTCATTATTTAGGATTTTTTTTCCTTATTCTTTCTTCTCTTTCTTTTTTTGTTTCCCCCAGTTTGTTCCAAATGAATGGAATTAAAATGCAGCTTCTAAGAAAATCTATCTAAACCCAAAGCCAAAGAGTCACATCAAAATATGAAAGCAAAACAAAGCTGCACCTGGCATAGAACATATTTTATTAAAGGATTATGCATATTTTCTTAATTTTTCCTCTCTTTCAGATTATGAGATTTACATGTAAACTTAAAAGTTATGTGATTACTGTTTGTAAAATTCAAAGCAATCTTCCTCTTCTTTCTGACGTTTTTGAAACTAAAAGATATTACTCTTGTGTATTCATTTTATGTGTGTATATGTGTGTGTATGTGTGCATGTGTTTAGACCGGCAATAATTTTGATCCCTGGAACCTAGTACATTTTTTCTTGTGTAGTAAGATAATTCAATATTCTGCTGATTACAGAGCCAAGATCAAAAATACACATTTAAAATAGTATACTTTATAAAATGGATTGTGATTGTCTTTATAGAAATTAAAATAGAAATAGCTTGCTTCCACATGCCATAATAAGGAAACTTTGCTGCTTTGACTTGGGTTACAATTTTTGTGTTTTCATTAATCTTGTTAATTTTGTATTTATTTCATAAAACATTTCTGCTTTTATATTTTATAAGAACGTTCCATGTAAAAAAAAAAAGTGTTTATTTAAGATCTTAATAAAAACTTGGCCTGACAAAGGGAACATGTGTTAAATGTTTATGCCTTTAAAAAAAATTGTCTTGTTTGTGAAAATATTAAAAATTTAGAGCACCAAGAGGGTTAAACAAAACAAAATCTTTTCAGTACACCAAATTGCTTAATGCAGCATTACTGAAGCTTATTTACAACAATATGTTATGATATGTATGGTCACTTAACATCTTGTATTATATACATGTGGTTCCAAAAAGTTCTAATTAGAGGAAATCCTAGTATTGATATTTGAAAAGAAACTGGTAAGACTTTGCCAATTAATAGAAATAAAAGCCTGAAGCTGGACACTCGGCAACCTTAAAAGTCAAAAGATCTTTCTACCTTCAAGCCCCACACAGAGAAAAAAGAGCAGAATCCAAGATGGCCTTTCAGAAGGGAGAAAAACCACATATGTTACAGAACATGTTATTTTTTAATGCATTTTAAACTGAAATATATCCAAAAATGCAATCAGAATGTGTGGATGACATATATTATGTGGGAGACAATCATGCGTATTTTTGGGGGTAAGTTATACCTACCATTATTTCTGTGGACACACAAATGGAAGATTAGCTTTTAATAAAGAGATACAACATTTTAAGTGTATAGTTTTTTAAAATCAGTCTCTCTTTGCAAGTAGAGCTTTATTACTTTTGAGTTCTTGACAGGCACTTAAAGAAAGGTCACATAATAAACTGTGCTTATTTCTCATTGCAGAAAAACAATAAGTCATGTCTGCATCCATTATTTACCAAATTGTCTTCATTTTTCTTCACCTGCTGGGTTTTCAGGAAGAAAGACAAATAATATTATAAAGCCAGCCTAGATATTTTCACAATTATCCAGAAATACAATAGTAAGCTAGTCTTCCAGATGTGAAGAGAGTAAAGGAAAGAATTTGTTATCCAAGTCATTTACTAGAAATATATTAAAGGCTATTTTCACAGAAAAGATACATCTGAAATCAGAAATATATGAATTGGGAAAAAACATTTTAATAGAAAGTGATGCAAAAAATTTCATTATACTATTTTCTTTCAAAGAAATTATATTTTTTATAGGTAAATGCCAAGTACCTTCTTTTTCAATTTTTTTCTCCCTTCCCTGCTCTATCTTTGATAGTTACTGGCCTGATTAAACTTCTCAATAGAGCAAAGAAATATTTTTAAACGTGTTAGCAAAGAAAATAAGGTATTTTAATGTGTTTCCGTAACAATCAGAATATCTTAGTGGTTAAGAGCCTGTCGTCAAGGGCCAGACTGCAAATCCGTGCTCTGATCCATGCATGCACTGAACTGGTCATTTAACTTCCCTGTGCCTCAGTGCTCCTGTACAAGTAAAATGGTGGTAATGTTGTTTATAGTCTCTGCTTTTAAGTAAATTGCCCAAGATTATATAATAAGCAGGCTGAAGCTGGGATTTGAACATAGACAATTTAGATTTAGCATCTATGCTCTTAACCAAAATCTAGCATGCCCCATATTTCTTCAACTACAGGAAGGAGCTTCAGAAGACAAACTTATGTCCTGTCCTGCCACCCTAATGTTATTTTTTTCAGTGGGTCCAACCTAGCTTAGTCAAAGTGTCTTATCACAAACTGGATTCCACAGAACTCTATTAAGAGGACATGAAAACTCAGGAATGTAGAGAATCCATCCTCTGCCATAGTCAAGAAGACAATCTGTGGAGAAAGAGAACAAAGCAGATGGAGAGATCTGCAAACATGGAGACACATAAGGCTCCTACGACTGGAACAAGAGTCTCCTGGCTTCCTGAGAGCCTTCCAGGCTTTATCATGCCCTTGGTCAGCAAGAATATTTGGCGAGTCTGTGTGTGTGTGTGTGTGTGTGTGTGTGTTTTGGGGAAGGTCATGAGATTTAAGCCAGTTTCAGAGAGTGTTTATTCTTCATACACATAAAATTCTTAAAGCATACTGGTAATATACTTTGCTATTTTAATTGAATTTTGGTATGTATTATTTTTTTATGGTTTCCCAATGCACATGGCATCAGATTAACATTTTCTAGCCTCTTCTTTCAGGTTCATTATTACCTGGCTCCAAAACAATCCATGGCCCCACTTCCTGCCCCTCTTCCTCCTTTTGGGGCTGCAGCACATTTGCCCCTGCTCAGCTGTTTCTTCTACCTTCATTCCCTGCTCCTAGATTTTCTAGGCGGTCTCCTACTCAACTCAAAATTCAACAAAATATCCCCTCCTCTGCAATGTCTTTCTGAACAATTTGGGAAGGATTAATCATTTCTTGTTCTTATTCTCACAATATTTTATTTGTCTTTTAATATAATATATGATGTTATCATTAGAGGTTAAAATGTTTCCCTTCCAAGGGCAGAGACTTATCTTTTTAACTCTATCACTTAGGATGGTGCCTGCGGCAAAATAGGTGCTCAAAAGAAACAAAATCTGTTTTAGTGCAACTGAACTTGGCAAACATCATAGGAAACTTATTTATGTATATATGAAATTTTGTGAATTCTACAAAGTACTTCATCCAGAAGTAGTATAAATACATATATTATATGAAATCTATATAGCATGTGGTACTTACAATAATCAGCAAATATAGAGGTTAATGAAAATGGAGAAATATATTAAAATGAAGTTTTTTAAAAACCAAAAGGCAGGGGTATACCTTCAAGATGGTGGAGGAGTAAGACACGGAGATCACCTTCCTCCCCACAAATACATCAAAAATACACCTGCATGTGGAACAGCTCCTACAGAACACCTACTGAATGCTGGCAGAAGACCTCAGACTTCCCAAAAGGCAAGAAACTCCCCACATACCTGGGCAGAGCAAAAGAAAAAAACAGAGACAAAAGAATAGGGACGGGACCTGCACTTCTGGGAGGGAGCTGTGAAGGAGGAAAAGCTTCCACATACTAGCAAGCCCCTTCACTGGCGGAGACGGGGGTGGCGGGGGGGAAGCTTTGGAACCACGGAGAAGAGCGCAGCAACAGGGGTGCAGAGGGCAAAGCAGAGAGATTCCTGCAGAGAGGATCAGTGCTGAGCAGCACCCACCAGCCTGAGAGGCTTGTCTGCTCACCTGCTGGGGTGGGTAGGAGCTGGGAGCTGAGGCTCTGTCTTCGGAGGTCAGATCCCAGGGAGAGGACTGGGGTTGGCTACGGGAACACAGTCTGAAGGGGGCTAGTGCACCACAGCTAGCCGGGAGGGAGACCAGGAAAATGTCTAGAACTGCCTAAGAGGCAAGAGACAATTGTTTCAGGGTGCACAAGGAGAGGGCATTCAGAGCACCATCTAAACGAGCTTCAGAGATGGGCACGAGCTGCGACTATCAGCGCAGACACCAGAGACGGGCATGAGACACATAGGCTGCTGCTGCAGCCACCAAGAAGCCTGTGTGCACGCACAGGTAACTATCTACACCTCCCCTCCAGGTAGCCTGTGCAGCCCGCCACTGCCAGGGTCCCATGATCCAGGGACAACTTTCCCAGGGGGAACACAGGGCGCACCTCAGGGTGTTGAAACATCATGCTGACTTCTGCTGCCGCAGGCTCGCCCCACATACCATACCCCTCCCTCCCCCCGGCCTGAGTGACCCAGAGCCCCCTAATCAGCTGCTACTTTAACTCCATCCTGTCTGGGTGGGGAACAGACGCCCTCAGGCAACCTGCAAGCAGAAGTGGGGCCAAAACCAAAGCTGAACCCCAGGAGCTGTGTGAACAAACAGGAGAAAGGGAAATCTCTCCATGCAGCCTCAGAAGCAGTGGATTAAATCTCCACAATCAAACGGATGTACCCTGCATTTGTGGAATACCTGAATAGACAACAAATCATCCCAAAATTGAGGTGGTGGACTTTGGGATCAACTGTAGACTTGGGGTTTGCTTTCTGCATCTAATTTCTTTCTGGTTTTATGTTTATCATAGTTTAGTATTTAGAGCTTATTATCATTGGTAGATTTGTTTATTGATTTGGTTGCTCTCTTCCTTTATATATATATATATATATATATATATATATATATATATATTTCCTTCTTCTCTTTTTGTGAGTGTATATGTGTGTGCTTCTTTGTGTGACTTTCTCTGTATAGCTTTTGTCATTTGTCCAAGGGTTCTGACTCTGTTTTATATTTTTTTGTTTTGTTTTGTTTTGTATAGTTTTTAGCACTTGTTATCATTGGTGGATTTGTATTTTGGTTTGGTTGCTCTCTTCTTTCTTTCTCTCTTTCTTTTTTTTTTTAATAAATTTTTATTTTTAATATTTTTTAATTAACTTTATTTTATTTAGTTAGTTTTTATTTCTTTCTTTCCTTTTTTTTCTCCCTTTTCTTCTGAGCTGTGTGGCTGACAGGGTCTTGGTGCTCTGGCCGGGTGTCTACCCTGAACCTCTGAGGGGGGAGAGCCGAGTTCAAGACATTGATCACCCGGCCCCATGTAATATCAAACACAGAAAGGTCTCTCAGAGATCTCCAGCTTAATGTTAAGACCAGAAAGCTACAGTGCTGAACACCTTATGCCAAACAACTAGCAAGACAGGAACACAGCTCCCCCCATCAGCAGAGAGGCTTCTTCAATCATAATAAGTTCACAGACACCCCAAAACACATGACCAGATGTTGTCCTGACCACCAGAAAGAAAAGATCTAGCCTCATCCACCAGAACACAGGCACCAGTCCCCTTCACCAGGAAGCCTACACAACCCACAGAACCAACCTTAGCCAACGGGGGCAGACACCAAAAACAATGGGAACTACAAACCTGCAACCCACAAAAAGGAGACCCAAAACACAGTAATTTAAGCAAAATGAGAAGACAGAGAATCACACAGCAGATGAAGGAGCAAGGTAAAAACCCACCAGACCAAACAAATGAAGAGGAAATAGGCAGCCTACCTGAAAAAGAATTCAGAGTAATGATAGTAAAGATGATCTATAATCTTGGAAATAGAATGGAGAAATTACAAGGAACTTAATCAATAGCAGAATAACTGAGGCAGAAGAACGGATAAGTGACCTGGAAGATAAAATAGTGGCAATAACTACTGCAGAGAAGAATAAAGAAATAAGAATGAAAAGAATTGAGGACAGTCTCAGAGACCTCTGGGACAATGTTAAACACACCAACATTTGAATTATAGGGGTCCCAAAAGAAGAAGAGAAAAAGAAGGGGACTGAGAAAATATTTGAAGAGATTATAGTTGAAAACTTCCATAATATGGGAAAGGAAATAGTCAATCAAGTGAAGAAGCACAGAGAGTCACATACAGGATAAATCCAAGGAGAAACATGCCCAGACACATATTAATCAAACTATCAAAAATTAAATACAAAGAAAAAATATTAAAAGCAGCAAGGGAAAAACAACAAATAACATACAAGGGAATCCCCATAAGGTTAACAGCTGATCTTTCAGCAGAAACTG